>NC_060153.1:23906691-23940133 GCF_021292245.1 Micropterus dolomieu
TAAGAGATAATTCACACAGCTGCTGTAAATTCCAATCAAGAACAACCAATGAGAGGTCACCAATAATAATCCCCCTTAACGGGCTTCCTTTCTCTGTAAAGGCCTATGTGTCATACACCAGTGTGGGTTTGCAAAGTGCCTGTGCCATTTCTAAACCAATTGTACAACGTGGAAAATAAAGTATAAATTAAGTCAGTCCCTTCAGTTTACTCAGTAGGTAGGGTTAACTTCTCCTCCCTCTCTGGTGAGGCAGCAGCAGAGCATTTCCACCCACGTTTCAGTAAAACGTGTGGGCTATCATAGCCTCTATGGACAGATCAGTTGCTTCATTATTAATGAAGTATCTTGTATTGAATATTAAATAAATCGAGACATAAAACTACAATAATAATTGTTCCTTTTATTCTTTTTTTAAAGCGTAACCGGATGTTACGCAACGCATGATGCCGCTACCAGGAAGTTCCAACACAGTCCTGTTGGCTGGACGTTGTGCTCGGAGGCTATAAATCCCTCGTTGGCCTTTTCATTTATTAACAAAGTGAAACAATCGTATTTGGTTTGGAAGAGTATGGTTCAATGTAGGATGACACAGTCTTGCTTTTACTTTGTATCCCCTGTTTGTGCTAAAATGCGTTGTTGTCGTTCTGTTAGCCGGCTAGCTAACAAGCCAGCTAACAGTTAGTTAAGGTTGTTTTGATGAATAACTTATTGTGAATAGTAACGTCAGCGGCGGCTGGACTCCAGTGCTAGTAACGTACACTGAAAGCTTAGTTTGATTTAGTCCAGTCTAATCAGGAAATTGTATTTTATGTGTTAGCCGTTACTAAGGAGAGTTAATGTAAATCGTGGGTAGTGCACCAGCTAGCTGGTTAGTCGACATCAAACGCGGTCGTCTTGCTTCAGCTACCGCAGGTGGGGACCGTCTGAGTTGTCCCTTGCCCCCAATAGTGGACGTCTGGCGAGCTTATAAAGCTCTCTGTCGATCGGATTCAATGCGTGGGATGATGGGGACCCAGAGTAGTCCGGTCAAGAGTTACGATTATCTCCTGAAGTTTCTTTTGGTGGGAGACAGCGATGTCGGAAAGGGGGAAATCTTGGACAGTCTGCAAGACGGATCAGTAGAGTCCCCCTATGCCTACAGCAGTGGTGAGTAACTATCTCTGCTTTTGTTCAGTTGTTTAGAACTGAATTAAAAATACCTTTTTAAACATTGACAACAACTCTGTGTGGATTGTGTGCGATCTCAGGGATTGATTACAAGACCACCACAATTCTGCTGGATGGGAGGAGAGTGAAATTAGAGTTATGGTAAGGGTTTATAGCAACACACACTGATGAAATAAATAATGGCTACAGCAGTAGTGAACAAACCCAAATCATATTGGTCTTCTTACATGCTCATGTGTGTTTGTTTTCACAACAGGGACACATCAGGGCAAGGCAGATTCTGCACCATCTTCAGGTCTTACTCTCGTGGGGCACAGGTGAGGACGTTTGGAGGGCAATTTTGGTGGTTTTCCCTCATTATGTAATTTTGTATGAATGTCAACATGTTTGGCTTTCATTCCATAGGGCATACTGCTCGTGTATGACATCACTAACGGCTGGTCATTTGATGGTATTGACCGCTGGATCCGGGAAATTGATGAGGTAATCCCATTCAACCCATTTATGGTTGACAAAGAAACATGACAAATGCATGGGGTGAGGGAAAAATCCTGTATATCCATCCATCCATGAGAGCGACTATTGTCTGTTAGTGCAGCTTAGACTGAGAGATGCGGGATAGCTGTTAGAAAACCTGTTTGAGATACAACGAAATTTGGTTACATCACCTAAATATAGCAACAATATTGCTTATTTCCATCAGCACGCCCCTGGTGTACCCAGGATCCTAGTAGGCAACCGGCTGCACCTGGCTTTCAAGCGACAGGTGCCAACGGAGCAGGCAAGGGCGTATGCAGAAAAGAACAGCATGACTTTCTTTGAGGTCAGTCCGCTGTGCAACTTCAATGTCATCGAATCCTTCACAGAACTCTCACGCATTGTGCTGATGAGGCACGGGATGGAGAAATTCTGGAGGCCCAACAGAGGTGAGCTGGTTAATCATGTTTGCATACAAGTTCTGTTAGATAAGGAATGTTTTTTTAACCAGTTCTGTATGAAAACAGTCAGTTCTCACAAATGATAGAGAAAAGCTGCAGAAAGTTTCAGTTGTATTTGTCTTGATTTTGACATGTTCACCCCTGAAGTATCTCTTGCCACACCAATGCAGTGGACATGAATCAGCTTGGCCTTTTGTGATGTCCAAATAGTACAGTTTATAGACACACTGAGAAATATATATTTATTGAAGAGTAATGTGGAGCTCTGACGCCTTTAAGGGAAACTTTAGGGAGTGTGTCTGACATGACATCAAGTCTTAACATCCATCTCTCTTTTCTTCCTCCAGTCTTCAGCCTCCAAGACCTGTGCTGCCGTTCGATCGTCTCCTGCACACCGGTGCACCTTATTGACAAACTGCCCCTCCCTGTGGCCATCAAGTCCCACCTCAAGTCTTTTTCTATGGCCAACGGCATGAATGCAGTCATGATGCATGGACGCTCCTACTCTGTGGCCAACAGTGCAGCCTCAGGCGCTAGCAGCGGTGGAAGCAAAGCCAACAGCCTCAAACGCTCAAAGTCCTTCAGGCCTCCACAGAGCCCTCCAAAGGACTCGTCGTCTTCCTCTAAGGGGAACTGTAAGATTTCATAGTGAAGGAGCGAATTACTGGTTGCCTCCGTGGGGCCAGTATTAAAGGTGTTGTTGCTCCAAGATGTCATTAGACCGCAGAAGAGCGTGGAGAGCTACCAGAAACCTTCAACAGTAACAGATATCTCTGTGAACTTAACATCGACCGACTTGGATGGTAGGACTGGTTTCTGTTTTGTGCTTGCTGGTGCCATCTTGTGGATATCCGTTTACCTGTACTCTTTACTACAAAAGCTCACTGTGATCAAGAACAAGATTTCACTGGGACCAATAGATGTGAATCAAGGATTATCACTCACCTTTTAACACTACAAATGAGTGGAGGGACATTAGCTAGCTTTTATTCGGAAAAGGATTGTTTATTGTATTTAAAGTTGGACTTGAAGTTGTAAATATACAGTATGTGCTTTTTGTTTTGGTCTGTGTTTGGTAATTGGTCTTCAGATTGACCAGCTTTTTATGCTCGTTTTGTCTTGAATGTTTTCGGAGACCTGCTTTGGTGTACAACTTATCTGTGTGTCTTTTGCCTTTTGTCTACCGTAAGAAAAAGATCCCTTTGCACCTCAAAGATGCTGAGCTACTATTTAAAACTCAGCTTTAGTTAAGTTTTAAAGAAGACTGGCTTAAATTGAATGTCATGAGAAGAGCAGGGCTAGTTTTCCAGACAGACTAGTAGTAGACTTAAGAAAAATGTAAAAAAAAAAAACAACCCAACTATCCATCAAAAACCCCTCTTAGTCTAGCACTACTTAAACTGTCGAACCAACTTGTCTTGTTTAGAAGACTTCCTGCTGTGCCCCTAAATTCCAGCCCAGATGAATTCACCCTCCATCTCCATTAGTCATTGGTTTGAACATCTGCTGAATTTCTCGGGCCATTCTTTTTGACTCTAATCTAATATCCTTAGTGGTATCATGGCTATAACTGGTTTAAACCACCAACAGCATGATTAATTAAAATTTATGAACTCTGGGGCAATTGAGACATCGCCTGGTGTCGATGAGGAAACCTTGTACAAACTCAGATGTACAGATTAGTTTGCTCAGCCGTGGTGTTTTTCTTTCAAAAAGTGCTGCAGTGGTATCACATTATTAGGATTTTGTAAACTCACTAGACATTAGTGAGAGGAATATTTAAATTTGACTGCTGTTTGGATTTTTGTATATGCTATGTATTTATGAATGTAAAACAATATTCATCTGCTACTTTTCTGTGGCATTGTGATAATATGTGACTATCAGAATCAGAGGTGGAAGGTCATTGGGTACATCTGCTACTGTAATATTCTTACTGAGTGTTGCTTACTGTCTGAGTATTAGTACTTTTGTTGCTCAAGTTAATTCTTATTTTCTCCAAAAATGTATTATTGGGTGAACAATGCAAGTACCATGTAATTAATGTGAGAAAGTCTTGTTCAATCAAAGCTAACTAATATTGTTTTAATAATTGATTAAGCTACTCAAATACTTGTATTCTGATATAAACTCTCTCTTTCCACCTCTGTTCCACTTCAACATTCTCAGTATGTCTGAGGTCATCCAGGGCATAAACATTGGTGCATGTTTTCTACTGGATCCTGTTTTCTGTGGTGTGTTGACACCAGTACAATAGGCAGAACTCGTGGGTGAGCATTTAAAGCACTATATGTAAACATTTGATAATGATTGTTGCTATCAGATCTGTGTGTCGGAATTGGTTTGGATACGGGATTAGTTATAATTTTGTCTCCATCGAAAACAGTCGCCCATCAAAATAAAGGGTAAAAACTACCAAGTGCTCTCTGCGTTTTCATGAACTTGTGTGCTCTGCTGCTGCAATGAGTATTCCTTCCAACATTTATCAAGATCTTTGTGGGAATATTTTCGTATCCCTTTGTCCAGTCCGGGGCCGCCGGTGCAAGTGCAATAAAACACGTGGGGGTGCTGAATTGATTAGCTGCTCTCTCGGTATTGGCCAGTTTTGGATAACCGGCACATCGCTGCAGCGCATGAATGCAGTGCGGTCAAAAGTCATCCAAGGGTTGTAGGGTCACTCCCAATGAAAAGATGAGGGGTGCTGCTTCTCATCGCCTCGGAGCTGCGCCGGGACAAAGCTGAACCGCGCACTATTGAAAATGTGGCGCTTTACGCCTTCCCACCTGACCGTGGCATCTCTGAGCTCCGTGTGAATGAGGGATGGTAGTAAATTGACCGACGTCTAGACAAGAAGGACGTAAACAACAGGTTTGGCCAGACTTGATGCGACACGCCCCGTGTTTGGGTTTCACGCTTTCCGCCGTGCACTCTGGGCGGCTTTTTACAGTTTGCTCTTTGATTTGCGCAAGAAAACTGGTGTCTGCAGAAGCCTGTGTTGCGTTAAACGCATAGGATGTGTAGCCCAATTATAACCGAAGATGAAATGATAACCAACTACATCAGTTCTCAGTGAGAAAACAAGCTCATTGCCTTATTTATGAATGACACCTCTATAAATTCTGTCTGGATACAATTTAACGTTGGATTTCTCACCGGAATGTGTAGCTCCGTGCGCACGACTGTTGGGACAGCTTGCCACCACGGCTCCACGTTTTCTTTGATGTTTTTACAATGTTTGTCCAGTTGCTTAGCGAATGGTGCTGCTTCATAAGACTTTCAGACACAGGACGACCGCGGGGGCGGTCAGAGGGGCTGCCCTTTCCACCTCCATTCACACTCTGAAAGGCTGATGTTGCGTCTTTCTCTCTCATTGTGGGGCTTCGTTCGCTCATTTCGCTGTTCGGGGAAATCGACGTGAGCGAGAGTTTGCCCATTGTGGCAAGAGTTTCGTTTTGGTTATCAAGGCAAACATTTTATGCAACCCAATTACATTTTCAAACGCGTTTATGGGATAGATTGTTCTTCAGTAAAACGCGTATGGGGACCGCTGCAACTCTCCTCTCTGCGCACAGCAAACGGATTGCCGCAATGTTTACGCACAAAGCGGACGACGACATTTGAAAATCGACGTTAGACTTATTCCGAATTTGAAGACCTAAAGGAGGAATGGATTTACTCGGTGGGCGACTCATGCAAAAGAGCAATAATGTATAAAATCCCTCTACAACTTTTGGAGGACAGGTGTGTAAAGGATCGAAGTTGGCATATTGCACACCACTCAAATAAACTAGTGTTAGGATGGATCCATGCGTGTTTGTTGATGCTCTTGGTTTGCGAATTACCCGAACTTTCTTTGTGTGCAAGTCTGTCAGGATCCAAAGTTGAACACGAAGGATTTTGTCCTAACAAGCTGAATTCAAATCTCTGGGTTGATGCGCAAAGCACCTGCGAGAGGGAATGCAACGTCGACGAGGTGGGGTTATGTATTTATCCCCATTAATGTTAAATTTGTACTCATCTGTTCATTTTGTGTTTTGATCATTTGAATCTGCTTTGATACATGCTGTTTTGTGTGTGCATTGTGTCTGTGCAGGACTGTGCTGACTTTGAGAAATGCTGCACCAACGTGTGTGGCCTCAACAGCTGTGTGGCTGCACGTTTCTCTGATGGCACCCCTGCCCGGCCAGATGGGCAGGGTGGAGGAGAAGGAAGTGATGCCCCCGTCTCCACAGCTACCTGTGAGGGCTTTGTATGCAGCCAGCAGGGAGCAACATGTGACATCTGGGAAGGACAGCCCATCTGCAAGTGCCAGGACCGGTGTGAGAAAGAGCCCAACTTCACCTGCGCTTCAGATGGCCTCACCTATTTCAACCGCTGCTACATGGATGCGGAGGCCTGCATCCATGGGGTGACTTTAACTGTGGTCGCATGCCGCTTCTACCTGGCAGGCCCCCACACCAGCCCACTGCCTCAGGGCACTACAGCTAACCCCACTCCGACAACCTCCCAGGAGGACCCCATGCCACCCACACTATACTCCAACCCTCAACACCAGTCCATCTATGTCGGAGGCACAGTCAGCTTCCACTGTGATGTTATTGGAGTCCCCAGACCTGATGTAACATGGGAGAAACAGAGTGAAAGGCGGGAAAGGCTGATCATGAGGCCTGACCAGATGTATGGCAATGTGGTTATCACCAACATCGGCCAGCTTGTCATTTACAACGCGCAGGTGTGGGATACAGGTATCTACACCTGCATCGCACGGAATCCTGCTGGAGTTCTTCATGCAGACTACCCGCTGTCTGTCATCCGCCGGGCTGATGATGATTTCTCTGAAGATCCTGAGATGCCCATGGGGCGGCCATTCTCACCAGCGGACTGCCTGGCTGAAGTAGACCTGAGAGTGTGCAGTGGAGAGCGTCACGTGGACTGGTATTATGACAGCAAGCTGGGCTCCTGCATGGCCTTCAGCAACGGTGGATGTGATGACAGCCGCAACCAATTCCAGACTTACGAGGAGTGCAAGGCCTCCTGTCAGAGGGAGGAGATGGGCATCTGCTCCCTTCCTGCTGTCCAGGGCCCCTGCAAAGATTGGGAGCCCCGTTGGGCCTGGAATAACCTCATGAAACAGTGTCAAGCTTTTGTGTACGGTGGCTGCCATGGGAATGCCAACAGCTTCGGCACCAAGAAGGAGTGTGAGGCAAACTGCCCACAGCCCAAAAGGAAACCTTGTAAGACCTGTCGCATGAAGGGGAAAATGGTGCCTAGCTTATGCCGGAGTGACTTCGCTATTGTGGGGCGACTGACAGAGCTGGTGGAGGATTTGGACTCTGGGTTAGCCCGCTTTAGCTTGGAAGAGGTCCTGAGAGATGAAAAGATGGACTTGACTCTCTTTGATACCAAGCACCTAGAGGTGACCATCGCCAAGATAGACTGGGGCTGTCCCTGTCCCAACATCACCATGGAGGAAAACCCTTTGCTGGTGATGGGTGTGGTGCAGGACGGCATGGCCATCATCCAATCTGACAGTTATGTCAGAGCCATAACTGAACGCAGACTTAAGAAGCTACGTGAGGTTCTGGATAAAAAGACCTGCCAGACACTACAGAAGTTCCAGGACTCAGCCCGCTGAGGGTCGGTGGTCACCTGTACCTTCAGCACTAAAGATAAGCATCAGAATCGCAACAAGAAAAGCTATATTTAATAACAACTCTTTAAGTCAAAAGACAAAAATATGTTAAATACTGTATCATCATGAAGTTATGAGAGATCATTTATAATGTACAATGTATATTCATTACAACAAAAGTTGTACTACATTCCAGATGTTCATCAATACTAGTTAAATATAAATATTCTTTCTTTTAACGTGTATTCTGTATGTTAGTATTCTGATAAATAAAATTGTAGCCAGATTAGCAGGCACACAAATTGATAAACTTCAAAAAATTGCCTAGTTTACGATGCTAAAGAAATAGACATCTGCAGTATATTACTTCTATATTGTGTTTTTCTGTTTTATTGTAGGTTTATTTTGTATTTGGCTCTTTCTATTAGTCATTTAAATATGTGTTTTATATAAGTCTCCTTTTGTTGATTTCAAGAGCTAATGTACAACAAATTCTCTCTTAAATATCTCCCTCCGCAAAGCACTTCTGCTAACTTAGTTTTTTCTTTACTGGACAGTCTCTGCAACCTGAATAATGAAATAATAATAATAAAAAAAAAAAAGAGTAGGTGGCTGTATCAAGGTAAATATAGTACACAGACAACACATATGTGAGCCTTATTCATTTCACTCAAGTGTGCAATACAGAATAATATAGATAATAACAGATGACAGTGTTTCACTTCTGATCAAACAATTTCATCTAAAGTCAAAGTGTATTAGAATATGAGGAAACAAGTCTTTAACAGCTCTGGAAAATTTGGCACTGAATCCTAGCTTCAAGTGTAAGTTAAGGCTTTTTGACCATCCAGAAAAGGAACGACAGGATACTTCACACCAAACTCTCTTTCCTGAACAGAAGACACTTGTTGTTTGCCGGCATGTCCATCTAGCAAAGAAAACATTTAAAGTCATCCGTTAGTAAACCAATAACTCCCATAACTGCATTGTTGTGGTTTTTACATTTCAAAGATAGAAATTGTGTCCGATGCTTACATGAGCTGGTTTACTTACTATTTTCTCCAAGAATAAACCATTTCTTTGTGCTGTAGAATTGAGAAGGGCGATATCCCTAAGTCCCCACTCTGGGTTTCTGTAATATTAAAAAATATAGCCTTTATATATCTTTTCCACCGTTGCACTATTTATTATATGGTTGACAAAAACAAATGATCCTTCACAATTATGTATACAATGCTGCTTACTCTTGCACAAAGCAAATAGATGCTACTGTATGTCTGATTTTATGAAGAACATCTTTAAAAAGTAAAATTCATGACCGCTGAAGTTTATAAAACAGAGCACTTTACCTCTGGCGCAGGCTGTAATCAAAGTCAACGTTACTTTGAGGGGTGATCTGACCATTCACTGCATAGGGCTGAGGATAATAAAAGATTTATATAGCATTTAATGGCGCACTTTTATGTTTAGATCGGATAATAACATATAATGAATGTAGTAAGTGCATATTTATGACAGCATGAAATATTTTTTCACTCACCCCATATGTCAGTAGAAGACCTTGCGGCTTCAGCACTGCTCCAGCCCCTTTGAATAAACCCTGGAAGAAAATAGTGATGTCTTAAAGTACCAGCATCACAGCCCACTACATGAGGTTTGCCCTTTTTGTTCTTAAGAAACTGTAAAAGGGAAATGCTTAGTCAAAGGCTCATACTGTACATATATACTCTGCAATATTTCTGCTTCATGGAAACTGAACACCAGGACCAGTCAAAAGATCACAGTACAAAACTTAGAGTCAGATTTTGAAGAAAAAAAACCCAACAACACAATCTTTGTCTTAGAAATGAAAAGCTGAATTTGTAGGCAATTAAACACACTCTTGCTCAATTCAGCACACATAAAGGTTTTGCCGCTACAGCCTTACTTGGTCTGGTGTGACCAGGAGCATAACGGTGGCTAACGTTAGCTGGTTTAAGCTAGAAATTACTCTGTAACTGATATTACTTTGACTCTTCTATATTTATGCTACTGTTAAGAGTATATTTTAGGATTTACCATTCACATGTACATAAAGTTGCTTTAAGTAATAAATCAAACATTAAGTAATGTATTGATCCTGGCATTTATAGAGGTCAAAACTGTTTGCTTAGGATCAGTGCTGAATTAGAAGTGGCCCTTATTAATACATAGTTTGTGGTGAGTTGATTTATTTACAAATTTGTTTAGAAATATGCACAATATAAACTGAAATAATAAACTTACCACTATTATTAATGGGACCCACCCATTAAGAAAAGTGGTAAGTTTATTATCCCTCTGCTACACAGCGCTTCAAGCTTATGTAATAATGCAGGCCTTCAACTTTTCAGTTTATAATATGCTTAAAGTGTAATTTGGGTGTGTGTGTGTAATTTATCATATTACCACAAAATAATAACCACACATTAAACCTGGGGTCTACAGTGGTCCTGAGGGCCCTGGGTTAGGGTTTGCCAGCTGGTAATCCAGTTTTGGGTAGGATCAGATAACACCAATCACTATATGCAAATAAGCATCTATAAAATCAGCAGACCTACCTCTGTGCAAGCAATCGGTGAAATGTGGATCATGTTGATGTTGACTATCAGATCGAGGCTCTCTGGCTGGATCCCTCCCCAGTATTGATAGGGGAGAGATGCATCCAGGTGGATGGCGGGCTTCACATTGTGCAGCTGGTAGTGGGCTCTGTACGCTTCTATACTGAGAATGTAAACAAAAGACATTATTGTCAATGCAGGCTTCCCTAACAAAACACACGCAGCTCATTATACCTGTCCTGCTGCAGTAGGATAAGAATTAGCTACCGTAATGTCTGAGTTAAATGGCCAAAGCCTTTCTTCTAGTTTGCTACGCAGAAATGAATCAATACCGTAAAGACCCGAGTTTACACGCCGTTTTAAGGTACACCAGTCATTTAAATTGTTACGAATTAATACACACACACTCCGCGTTTACCTGGCAAGAGACTGGCGGTCATACTCTGACGGCTGCCAGATTATATTCCGCAGGGCCTGAGCGAAGTGTGTGATATGCTGCCCGGTACCGGAGGAGATCTCTAGAGCCTGTAAGGGTCTCCCGGTGTTCACGCTCTCCCGGAGCACCGCCAGGATGGGCTCCTTGTTCCTCTCCGCTGCGGCGGCGCTCAGCATCTTGGCAAACCCCGGGTATAACTGTCGAGTTATACGGTACAGTGTACGCAACCACTCCAGCAGTCCAGAGTAACGTCAGCCCAGATTGAATAACTCAACACCACCCACGAATGTTTTGTTTTTCGGCTGAAAATGGTCCACTTCCGCACTGCCTCACGTGGCCGAGCTGACATCCAATAAGAACACCTGGGCGGGCGCAAGTTCTCGGCACCGTTATAAAAGAATGACAACAGCGAAATTTTACATAGAGGCTTTATTAAAGGGAAAACCGCATTCAGGTACACGTCCTATTTTACAACATTTACACATTTTGTATATATGAACATCATGGTTCTTCCAGGCATAGACACTGCAATTTAATAATATAATAATAATTTAAATGTTCTGTCTGAGTAACAGGACATAATTTGAAACAGCAATAAATATACATACCAGGATTGTCAGTGTGGTAAAGTAACGTTAAAGGTAAACAGGTTTCACTCACAATACCATTCTACATTTTAATGGGCAAAAGAGGATATCTATCCATAAGTCATTCAGTTATATTAAACAGAATTTGTGCAAAAAGAAGAACCTGGGGGAAGAGATAATACTATGAGTCTCTGGAGATATTACTCAGGTAAATTAATATGCTAATATTTACACCTTTTAAGATGACTGTATACTCAGACTGTGGAATAACATACTCATATTAAATTACAGTGACTTAAATTGTGTGCTTCGGTTGATGTGATGAAAAGTGGCCTTTTTTTGCAGCTCACCTGCTTTGCTTGAATGACACAATACACAATGGTCTGACAGCTGCTTTCATGGAGTTGTTAGCCGCTTGTCCTCTAACTCAGCTGCATGTTCTGCATTTTGACTCAGCTCATTTTCCACATTGAGCAGTGTTTGCAGTGTGTCAGGAGGAGATTCCCGGCTCTCACGTTGGCAGTTTTGCACCAGAGATGCATTCAGACAGACGAAGGTCTGGTTGTTGCCAAGGGCGTCCAGGCTAGTCATGGTTGTGACCACAGAATCACTGAAGATTGTGTTTGAGAAGACAGAGTTGAAAGTGAATGAGGAGCCAAAGAGTGACTCCTGCACAGGGGATTTTGGGTGATCTGTGGGAACGGCAACTGTTGGGTCTCTAGGAGGTTTGATGGGAGGAATGGGCTCAGGCTCACAGTTATTCGTGTCTGGTTCTGGTTGTTGCTGACTCGCTGTTTCCTCCTGATTATTGCTCTCTTCTGAAACCTGGACAGAGACCGGGTCAGTCTTGCCTGTCACCCTGCAGTCGCTGTTTACACTGGTGCGTCGGGATGATCCCTCTGCTGTGGAAATGACACTGCTGGCTCGAGGGAGACTTTTGGGCGACCTGGACCCTTTTAGTCGCACCTCTTTCCCCGGAGGGGTGGAGAAGCAGTTGAGGCAGCCAGACATTGAGGATGACTTACCCTGAACGTACAGCACTGTGATGGGTGAACATGCTGATGCTCGGGTAGCTTCAACTTTGCTAGAGCACGATTTGGAATTCATCCCGTTGAGCCCTGTGTTCATTTTGACTGTGCCCCCTGAATCTGATGAGCGACGAGTCACTTTCCCTCTTGACCCCCTTCTGATGCTCTTTGTACCCCTTGTGAGCCAGAAGTCCTGAGAGAGTCCAGGATCTTTCTGTTTTGGTATAGACTGGATATCTGAATTCTGACTGTTGGTGATGGGCATGGTAGAGGCTTTCTCCTTGTGCTGCTGCTGCTGCTGCTTCTGTGTGTGTTGGGGGGTGGAGGTATCGCTGGGTGGCTGGAAGGAGGCGGAGAAGCGCCGTGATGGGGGCTGCTGGACAGGGCTGCTGCCATTTGACCATGGCTCATTTTCCAGGCTCAGGCTGAACTCCCCACTACTCTCACTTTGGGCTCGACTCTGGACACTGTTCAGCCCTGGAAAGAGATTACGTTTTTTTTTTTTTTAACAAGCTACAATACAATATTTATACACATTTCCACTCCTATCAGGAAAACATCTGTCAGCTTTATCAACATAATATTTTTAATGACCAACAGGGGGTACCAGAGTCAAGACTTTCTGTAATAGTTGTTGGCCTCTTTGGTCAGCACAGAGATTAATATGAAACAAGGTCATGATTGCAATTTGATGGGTTTACTCTAATTCCCGAGCTGGTAATACATCTGGATGCTAGCTGAATCCTCTAAACGAGTATCGACAGAGCTTTACCGTGATTCTGCAGCTCGTCGCTGTCCTCAAATCCAGATGGCACAGCGCTATCATTTGAATCCTTGTCTGTGGGGCATACAATGAGAAAGCACTGAATGGTTATACGTGATTGAAACTTTCCAACACTTTCAGCTTCTGTGTTTGAAACCAGAAAAGCACGTGCGAGCGCCGTCTTTGCTCTACTCTCCTCTACACATTGTTCTAGCATCTAACTAAGGAAGATGACATTGAAACAAAACAGTTGCTTGTGAATGCCTCTACCTGTCACCCAAAACTCAGACAAATCTGGAACAGTGCCGGCGGTGTCAGTGGCTGTGGTGGTGACGTGGCCAGATGGTAGAGTGGTAGGATGATTGAGGTGGAGGATGGACAAGATGGATGTGGTAAGGGATGAGGTCAATGCGTTCTTCCTGTCCTCCTCCACATCAGCCTCTGACCCTCCCAGCTGCTCTAAGCTGTCTGCCCACCGCTTCTCCTCGAACAGGGCCGAGGGGTACGCCAAGCTGCTCAGGGCTGCATTGTTGGACCAAGGAGTGGAAGAAGTGGGAGGGGGATGAGGGATGTGGATAGACAGGTGAACTGTCATGGAGATTAGGAGGTATTTTTGTTCAATGGCGTGTAGATGGTTTGCTTTCTCCATAGACCAGACAATTGTGTAGAATTGTGGTTTTATACTGCAGATCTTTCCCTATAGTACAGCTGGCTGCAGGAAGGACAGAGCTCATGCAGCACCATTATCCTCCTGCAATGCATCATTTCTTTGACCTCTATTGTTGTAATAAAATACCCCATATTGTCTTCAAATATAGCCACTCTGCTAGAAAAAACAACAAAAAAACAACTGTTGCAAATGCTTAAAGCTGTAATATCATATCTAATTATTTTAAGTTAGTGTGGTGAAATGAGGTTGGCATGAATGGTCACATTACTAACATATGACTGCTGATTTTACACCTGCTGGGAAGCATCCTTGCTGAAAATGATTAATTCATTCTCAAACTAGGGTCACATTGGTGTTATGGCGAGTAGTAGATGATGTAAAAAAAAAAAGCATAGCTACACTTAGTATTATAAAGTTAGCAGTAAAATAAAAGGCCACAGTGAAGATGAGGGTCGACACCGGACCACAGTCTTTCTTACACATGGAACGGCGGAAGAGGGACTTGACTTTGTCTCTGTCCTTCAGCCTGTTCCTCATACGGGGAAACATTTTCAGGGTGGCTATTTAACAGCAAGTGCAGCGGCATGTGAGAAAGACAAAGGGATGCAGGCAAGCAGAGAGAGGGGGATGTAAGGGAGGAGAGGGGTAGGAAGGAAAGGAAAAGACAAGGGAAAGAAGGAAGGCAGGGGTGAGGAAATACATTAACAGACAAGAAAGACACAGGGAAGACATATTGAAGACTGTTGAGGAAAGTTCACACACATCATGCATCAGGAAGAATGACCATTTAGATATGACACACACACACACACACACACACACACACACACACACACACACACACACACACACACACACACTTGCTTTTAAGATACTGCTATAGCATCATTTATTTATTAATTAGATGGACTGGGTCTTCTTTACTATACACTAAGCTAACTCAATTTTTATTTTTATGGGTTCATAAAAAAGTAAGTACATTTTGAAACATTTCTAACTGGCATTTCCAACTTTTGTTAACTTGATTCAATTGATTTAATTGGGGCTAAGACACTGTGTGAAGGTTGTGCGTGATGGATATGACTAAACCAAGAAATGCACAAGACAACAGTGCTGCAACAGTTTTACTTAAAAATCATTTTATTTAAGTTTTTGCATCTCCTTGAAAAATGCTGAGGCGGAGGGGGTAGTTTTGTCAAATTTTTGGAAGATGTCTGTCCTGCAAATGTAGCTTCATGTGTAGATGAAACTACTGTGGCTTTCGATTCGCCCATGTCTCTCTGTCCTCTGGCTGTGGGCTGGGCCTTACATGAACACACTCCTGAATGATCTTTGTGCCCTGCCTCTGATGATGATCTTACTTCCTGGTCTATGACTGAAGCACTGAATGGGGGGACTTCAGTACTTTGATGACACCGGTTCCGCCAAGTCAATGGGAGATGATCATACTCACTGTTACGTTGGGGTGAAATGGCATCACCTGCTGAGGTGGCTGAGCTTCCAGAGCCATCTGAGCTGATGAAGGAGCTGTTGTCTTGACAGGAGAGTTGTGGCTCAGTAACGCCTGAGTGTGTGGGTGTGGGTGGGCGGTCGGGCCCATGCTCACGGCTACTGGATTTAATCAACTTCTTCAGTTTCAGAGTGATCCAGTTTCCACGTCTGTGGAAGAGCAGATATACAAGAGGAAAGTGAAACTGTAAGAGAATGAGGCACAAATAAGACGCAGGCCAGGCTGGTCTGTAGAGAATAAGAATTAAGACACCACACATGCAGAGGTGTGCTAGACAAGCAATAAATGTTTATGTTTGTCTATTATTCAGATTAAATAATATATACTTAAAACTGTAATATTATTAAATTAAATTATCCAACTATGCAATTCCTCTCAACTTTATGGAGCGTTTTAGCATCTTGCAGCTCATTGTTTTGGTTTGATTCACTCTCACCACTCTCATAGCTGCTTTTTTGTCTGCACCTGTTTTCAGTGGAAAAAGCTTGTGTAAACCCACTGCACTCTACCTGTGCCCAGCACCAAACCACAGACAACAAAGTTTGCGACTAGCTGGTGAACCCAGTGTAGCATTTAGCAGCTAAAGATTTGTTTCCTTCAGGTAGATGGTGGAGACCAAATACAGAGCTAAAAAAAACAATCAGTTAATGCAGGTTCAAAAGAAAATTTGCTGTTAGCACATGGAGAAACATGACAGAAATGTGAACCGTTACAGTCATTAGCAACAAATAGTTAAAATATAATTGTTATCACTAAATTGCAGACAACTTACCTGCGAGGAGGCGATGGCTCATAAAACTTGTACTGGTCCATTATCTTTTCCTCCAGCTTCTCCTTCTGCCTCCTCAAATCATTAAGCTTGTCACTGAACAGAGACGGAGAGAGAGAAAACAGATACTGTAGATAGATCCTCAGTTCTAATTGTGGGGCCTGCTGTGGTATTTTGGTGTCCTGAATAGGGTTCATTATGTGCTGTTTGCAAGTATCAAACGCTTAGCCTTAACATGTTAGCTCATTAACAAATTAGTGTAACATGCTGCAAATCCACACATTAGACCCTCAATGCTACTTTATCTTGTCATGGTGTTAGGCCTAGTTGCCTACATATACTGTCGCTCTTCAACATGAAACAGATCCTTGCTCTCCATGGTCTGCTCCAACAAGGTTCGGTTCTGCAGCATCAGCGTCTCGATCTGGTTGAGCAGGTGGCGATTCTCTTCCTCCAGGTTGGTCTTCAACTGGCTCAGCAACTAAACACATACACAAGTATCTATATGTGCACGAGTGTACAAAACAACAGATCATCATGCAGTTATTAAAACAGAAAATTGGAATACTATCCATCAGCCATGACTCTATGCTGAGGTTGAAGAGGCAATTACAGGGGAAGTTCTAGACACTATCACACCAGCTAAACCTGCTGCATGTCAATACCTCACACTGGTTGCTGAGCTTTGTGGAAGTGATGTCTAGCTGTTGAAACTCTTTCTTGAGCTTGGAGAAGTCAGCCTCCAGCCAGGTGTGCTCCAGCTTGGCCTCATTCAGCTGGCTCTTGAGCTGCTTGTGATCCGCTGTCAGCAACTCATTGTCGTTATGTAGCTGACGGTATGTCTGGTTCAGCCTTAAAAAAAGTAGAAGCATGTATAAGCCCACATCCATGCATTAGCCTAGGTGTGCTTTAATGTGTATATGCTCCAGTGTGTGCATGCTCCTCACCAGTCCTTCTCGTCACGGAGCCTGCAACATTCAGCAGCAGTGGTCCTGTGCTGTTCTTTCTCTAGAACCATCCTCATCTGCTCCTCCTTCAGGGCTTTCTCCAGGTCTTCTAGCTTGGTCCGCTGCTGCAACAAGCTATTGTACCTAAAGATACCACAAAATACACACAAACATGTAGAGATTGTAAGACAATTCATCGAAAGTGCCTAGATTGTGGCCTTCTCTGCTTTTCCCCACCTGTCCTGCAGAGTGCGTTGCTCCAGCTCTAGTGTGCGATGGGCGTTTTTCAAACAGCCGTGCTTGCCCATCAGGGCCTCATACTCCATAGCCTGCCGCTCATGTAGAGCTGCCAGCCGCTCGTGATCTCTTAATAGCTGCTCATGAACACCACGCAGCTCTTCACGTTCCCGTATGGCGCTGTCCCGCTCACTTTCTGTCCCTGACTGCTGCTGCTGCAGCTGCGCATTCTGGGCCATAAGGGAAGCACTCTGTGAGTTCAGAGTGGATTTCTCCACCTGGAGAAGAAAGGGACCCAGTTGATGTAAGCATTAATGCTTGCAGTGTGCACTGTGAATCTTATAGGATTCTATCAGCAATGTAAGTTTGTAGAGGGGCTGTTATGTTAAGTGCACCAAAGAGAATAGTGTGTGTTATAGTGGCACCTGTAGGTTAGCGGTGTGTGTCTGCAGGGCTGTGTTGTTCTCCTGCAGTGAGGCAGCCTGCCTCTGCAGAGCGAGGATTTGAGCCTGCTGGCTATCAGACTGACTCTCCAGCTGCTTCAGCTGGGCCTGCATTGCCTGGCGCTCTGCCTCCAGTGTTGCATTCTGCAGAGGAGAGGACAGAAGGAGGATGGGAGAAGAGAAGAGAAATGTTGATAAAACTGTCATTCTCTTATTGATTATTGTGAAATGTCTGTTTCCAGGAGGAAGAAGAATATGAAAACCAGCAGGTAGTGTTAACTTCATGCACTCAGGACAATTGGTCTATTATTAACATAAATCAACATCAAAAGCAAGTGTTAGTGTGTTTAGGAACCAATAGTACAATTTTATAAATTGGTCACTACATAGGTCAGCTACTACTTACATTCCTCTCCACTTCAATGAGACGGTCTTTGAGCTTCAGCAATTCCTTGGTGGCCTCCTGGCTTTCACGTAGCCATTCACTCATTGCTCTGCCAGTCTCTATTGCAGGGGTGGAACTTGATGCTGTCCACTCTTCCTCCTGCCTCTGTTGCAAGGCCTCATAGCTCAGCTTCACCTGTAGGGTTAAAGGGGTCAAACATTTCGATATTCAACAAATTACAATGAAGTTTTAAAATGTTTTTTTCTCAAATGTGACACCAGCAGGCCTGCAATGGTGAATTTGAACTTTTAGGACAGTCTTACAGTCTTGAGCTCCTGGCGCAGCTGCTGGTTCAGGGTGGAGGATTCCTGCAGACGAGCTTCTAAAGCTGCAATCTTGTCCTCTTTAATCTTAAGAGATTTTTTCAGGGACGACTCCAACTCTGACTCCAGCATCTTGAACCTGCTGCGTAGAGGAAAGAAGGTATTTTGTGCCAACTGTGGCATTAGCAGTCTTCAATTCTTTACATTCCCGTCAAAAGTTACAGGATGGGAACTCCAAGCAGTATGTAAGCACCTGTTGTCTGGTTCCTCTTGTTCAGCCTGCTGTGTACTCTCCTGGTTCAGCACCTTCATTTCCAACTCGTAAGCCAGCCTCTCCAGTTCATTGTCTCTCTGCTGGCTCTTCAGCTTCTCACTTACCAGCTCCTAAAGATGGACGGTATACTTGGATTACACTAAATAGTTTCTTTAAGAGACATTTACGGACATTTAATGTCATTATTCAAACATCTAGTCCATTTAAATAATGTTTTTGAATTAATTAGTTGTGGTGGTTCAAACATGGCAGTCAGTAGATAGTGACTGAATGTTCATTTGTGATCAAACTGTGATTTAATTGTTGGGAACCAAATGTTAATAATCTTTTCCTTCTACCATTCTATGTTAATTTGCGGGCCTGGTTGCACATTTATTTGACATTGAATCAGCACACCATTGCTCTTGTGATAACCTTCATATTAGTACGTACAATGACATTCAATAGAAGTTACTATCACTAGGTCATGCAAAACAATCATCGTTCATTTTACAGTATTTGTACTTGTTTCAATCTGTCACTTTGTCAAATTAAGTATCAACACAGTAAAATTCTTGCATCTATTCAAATCATAAAATCTAATCAAAGGTAAAATCTGGCAACCTCTGTGCAACACATGCACACTGCTGCTGTAAAGTGCATTATCAGTGAAACATCAGGGTGGGTCAGGGCAGACTATTTATTCAGCATAAGCTCGACAGCACAGACTTCCTCTCCTCACCTCTCTGAGGGTGGCCAGGGTCTTCTGGTCGATAGCAGCTTGCTTGGTCAGTTCTCTGTTGTCTCCCTCTAGGGCTTTGACCCTGTCAGCAGTCTCCCTTAACCCCTCCACCTCCTTTACTAGAAAACGCATCTCCCTTTCCAGGCTGGTCATACAGACATTGTTACTGTCTAAGTTGGCTTCCTGGATTTCAGCCTGAGACAGAAGAAGGTAGAACAGTAGCCATTTTATTCAAGGGCAACGTAAGTCTTCCAAACATTATGCTGCCTTTGGTTAGCAACTGACAACTTGCCCTCAGAAGACAATTCTACCTACCTGCTGGCGGAGTCGTCGATTCTCTTTCTCTAGCTGCCTTTTTTCCCTCTCCAGGACTGTGGTTTCTTGCTCCAGGCTTTGCTTCTCTGTTTCCAGTTGCTCCAAGCGGCGTGCAGAGATCCGAAGTTCCTCTAAAGTGGCCTGCAGACTCTGGTTCTCTGCCTCCAGCTCCTGAACCTCTGCCTCCAGTCTCTGAACTTTCCGGTCTAAAGAGATGGAGTGGGGTAGAAGAAATAAACTAATCAGTAAATGTATGCCTGCGTCATTTAATCTTTTAATGTTCATCTGATCTACAGAGCCTACCAGTGTTATCGAGGGAAGTCTGTAGATGCTGGTTAACTGTGTCTAGGGCCCTGCACTTGGCCTCCAGCCGCTGTGTGTGTTTGCTGGCATAGGAGGAACGTGTTGGCAGACCTGAGAAGATGCTGCCATGGCAGGGACTGCTGCTCTTCGAGCCAGGGGAGTGATCACCTGATCCAACAAAACAATGGAGCCTATTGTGATTGTTTTCTAAGACTTCCAGATCAGACATTAGGTCTTTGAAATGATCTCCACCTCCATCTTCTAGCTGTCCTTTCTCCTGAATATGAAGGTCTGGGCTCTCTGTGAGGAGGATCTCACTCTGGACTTCCTCCACCTCTTCTGCGTAGAGTGGCTGATGGCAGTTTGAATTTCCATTTAACATGTGCTGTGCTACTGTTCTGAGCGGGAATATGTGAGTGCGGTTTTCTATATTAGAGCAGGAGGTTTGCAACCAAGTGGGTTCATCTGTTGATAAGGTACGGTTGTTGGTGCTACACACCACATGGCAGACATGATTACACTCACGGTGGCAGCTATGTTTGTGTGGCTGTGTGCTGTTGTTCATAGAGGCAGCTTTGAGTTCCTCTATAGTTCTTAAGAGACTTTGGTTCTCCTTCTCCAGTTTCAGCATCCGACTGCGAGTCCTCTCAGTCACCTCCTCACTCAGAGTCTGCTGGCCTTTACACAAACACATGACGGCAATTAGCTGAAGGAAATGAGGACTTGAGACAGACAGCATAAAAGACTAGTTGTAAACATTTTAGGGTGCTGTTAGGCTTTTTTGTATGCTGTTTTATCATGGCTTTTATTATGCCTGTGCACAGTTTGAATGTTTGCTGAGTCTAGCTTAGTTCAGTTAGCCTATTAAATGTCTGTAGGATCAGTTGCAGCTCCACTCAAAGTTTTTAAACTTTGTCATATATAAACGTGTACATTATACATAGGCAGCAATTACATTTATTTGATATACAGTAACAACAAAAAAAGTGATGAATTCATAAATCTGTAAATCATAATTTACAGTGTTTGGTAAATCTATGGCCATCTACTAAATGAGCTAATAGTCTTCTAGGGCTAGGGTGTGCATGAGTGCTTTAATCTAGGAATATATTAAAGCCCTCGTGCGCACACACTTACATCATTTACATATCCCTTTTTTTACTTAATCTACTATTTCAACCAATCATTCTCCCATTACTTCATCCGACTGTATCACCAGCTCTTACTCTGAGAGTTCTCAGTGGTCTTGGAGAGCTGCTCTAACTCCCAGCCCAGATGCTGGGACTCCTCCATGCTCCTCCTCTGAGCCAAACACAGAGCCAGGTTCTCCTCCTGCAGCTCCTCAATGCGCCTCCGGTCTGCCTCCCTCTCCTGAAGTGGAGACACAAAGTATCAGCAGAAGTATGGGAACAAGTTCTGTCCAGCTGCTGAAAGGACTAGATGATCATTAAATCTAAAATAAGACATCTAATGTTGAGATCTAGATGTTTTAAAAATTATATTGTCACTGATCTCTGCTGTCAATATTATAGGCTTAATACAAGGCAACACAAAGGTAAAAAAGCAGACACCTCCTTGTATGTAGATGTCTGACCTGTTCCATGTCGTGGACCCGGGCCTTCAGCAGCAGACTGTGCTTCTCCAGCTGGTGGATTTTATCTGAGCGTGCCCTCCAGCCTTCCAGCTGATCCTCCAACACTTCTTTGGTCTCCTGTAGCACCCTGTTATCCTCCTTTAGCTCCTGAAATACACACACACACACACACACACACACACACACACACACACACACACATCCCTCTATAAATATATAAACCCAGATTTATATACTTCTTCCACATATGTTGCTTCCAAAGTTGTTGCTGCTCTGTATCTTTATCTTTCACTTTTCTTGTTCGTAGCTAAGGAAAACTCTGATTTATTATCTAAATATTGAATACACTTCTTACTCCCCACATCTTATCGTCCAATAAAAATTATATCAATATCAAAAATTCATCAATATGAGACTGCAGGATCAGATTATTCACTGATTTCCTGAATTCCAAGATCAATGCCTCAACATTCACTGATAAAGTATTTATTTACGACTGTATCAACCTCCACTTTGGCCTTGTAGAACTCCATCTTGTGCAGTTGCTCCCTGTAGCGTCCCACTTCACTCTCCAGCTTGTCTGCCTTTATGGCTCTCTCTCTCAGGGAGTCCAGTTCGTCACGGTAGGTGCGGGCTGCACGGGCCTCTACGAGCAACTGGGAGTTCTGGTGAGGGTTCAGACAGAGGCATGGCTTACAGCAATACTTGTTGTTGAAGTGTCAGTGTCAGTTTGTTACATTATTTTTATTCATTCATTAATGAATGAATTATCATTTTATTAATCAATGTTTTGAGATCAACAATAGATCAAATGAGTACCTGTTGTGTAAAATAGTGACAAATTATCACCCCATTATTTCCCCTTCCTTAAGTTTTTTGTGTCTTTTTATAGTCTTTACAGTAAACTTTATTGTTTTGGTTCTGTCTCATAGCTCTCATCACCGTTATTTTGAGTTTTTTTATTGTGTTTTTAGCAGGAAGCTTTGATGATCCCACTCTACGCTTTTGGCCCAGCATCAAAGGGCATCCACTTACATTTACATATCTGGAGCAACTAGGGGTTAAGTGTCTTGCTCAGGATCTCTCACACCAAAGGCATATGTCTTATCCATTGGGCCATCCCCATCCCCATTCCCACAAAGTTAGTAACTAGCATTGAGCAGCCAAAGAGACAGATATTTCCCTCAATAGTTAAATCAATGGATACTGGATTTGAATTCATCTGGTTGCAAGAAATAAGACTTCAAATGAATGCTAATGTTGCTCAGAGTCTGCCGGATGTATAAATAGGCAGCTGCTTACCAGCATGTTTGACATATCAACTTTAAAATGAAAAATATGTCAGTTTTGTGTTGGCTTGTTCTACTGTCCTAAAGTGGCCAAACAACAATTAATGCTGCTATAATTTCCAATGTGGTTGTTGGAAATATATGAACCAAGCAAACTTGCACAGCCAACCTAAGTCACAAGCCTTAAGCAGAGAATACAAATTGAGATCTCCTGTTCAGACAAATCCATATAAGCTTTAGTTGTATCTCTGAGTCAGAGGTTTAAATTTGCTGTCATTAAGCGCTGCTCTGCAGCAAAGTATGGTGTGCAATAATCTGTATAATCTGCAGAGCAATCAGGAGGGTAGTGTGTGTCACCATCAGAAGGAGCTGGAATTTATTCTTCTATTCTTCATACCTCCTGCTGGATCCTCTTCAGCTCTGCCTCCATGTTCTCCAGCTCGTGTCTGCAGTCCAGCATCTGCTCACTCTTCTCTTCTCTGGTGGGGTCAGATGTGCAGTGCAGAAAGACAAGCAGGCAGGTTGATTAGTGTACACTACTTACTACTTTTCTGCAATACTTTTATATATATTAAAATACCGCAAGTGACCAAATACATGAGGGGGCACATATAAACACATATATTTCCCCTTTTAATCGCTATTGCAAGGTAACACATTTTATGCTTCTGATATTGAGTGGCAAATTCAAAATGACAAGTAGGATCTCATTATTAATGTTGCCACAAACTTGCATCACACAAACATACTTGATTCCAACATAAAGCGCCTTAAACCTCATTTTTATTTTTTTTTCAACAGAAACAGATGCATGCTGGAAGAGCTGTTGAAAGAAATGTAACTCAAAAGTGCAAAGTCAAGCCATACTTAATGATTTATGTGATACTGTGTTTGCTCAGAGGCTGTAGTATGTGAATGCGTCCAGAATGCATCCAAACACGAGAGGACAATGCGGTGGGGAGAAGATGGGATGGCCAGCAAAGATGGAACTGAGATCTTGATCGGATCAGAGTTAGTGTGTGTGTGGGTGTGGATGTGTGTGCATGCAGTATCTGCTGAAATTCAGAGGCAATGTGGGTCAGTGGTAGTGCACAGCCAGGCAGTAATGTGGGCCAACCCCCCCCCGGGCATCTCTTATCCTGTAGTATTTAGTTTGCCTCTCATTCTCTTTCTATTGGCAGTTCCCCCGAGGAAAGGCTACCTCTTTACTAGCAGCAATCCTGAAGATAAACTTATACTATTCTAAGAGACAATATTAAATTCAACAATCACTAATGTGGGAATGGAAAACTTCTACCAGTGCATGTGTATTTTTGATCTCATTCTATTTGCATTGTGTTCTCAGAACAGTTTTCCTATGCATTAGCCTGTTTGATGTAAGATGTTTTTATGAATGTGAAACTCTAAAAGAGTGAAATGTTTCTGTTCTCCTGATTGTGTAAACTATAACATTTTAGCCCCAAGGAGTTTTTATAAATGTATTTCCTCTCACAGATTTTTTTTTTTGTTGTCTTGTTTTTTTTCTCTGTCCACTTGATACTCACAGTTCTTGTCTAAGTCGTCTGATCTTGGCCTTAGAGTCAGCCAGCTCCACCGACAGGTGTTGCTGAGTCCCCGCCTGTTGCTGCTGCTGCATGTTGGGACAGTAGCTGGTTGACTGTGGGCTGGATGGGCTACTGAGCAAGCTAACGATGCCATCCTTTTCCTGCATTAGCTCTGCTATAGTCTGCAAAAAAGACGTGTTACAGATTAGCTTTAGCATATGACTAAATACCCAATTTACCTCTTAATATATGTGCACAAAACGTTTTAATTAAACTAGTTTTACTGCCTAAAGAGATTTTTCATGTCTTCCTATGCATGCTTTGAAGTCACTTTATACCCAAAATACAACATCATGTACAAAATATTGTTTGGATTCATACACAGGTTCAGATAAGTTCCCAAATTCATAGAGAACACGCATGTACCACCTGAAACAGTCAGAATAAATGATGAAAGGAACTGGAATATACCTCTAGATGGGTGTCCCTCTGGTCCAGCAGATGTCGGAGGTGCGTGGCCATGTTCCTCGCTACGGCCTCCAGCTCATCCGGGTGCACCTCACTGGACTCCAACCACTGCAGATCCAGCACGTTCTCCTGACTGTGGGTCAACTGGTAAATGCGGGGAGGGACAGTCAGAGTAGCAGGAAAAAGATAAATATAATGTGAAAGAACGCAAAGTGGCACAAGGATCCTCAGGATGAAGCTACAAACAGACAGCTACTTATTCCTTTCAGTTCCCAATAAAACCATACTACTGAATTAGTTTCTTGCTTAATCAGATTATATACACATTTATAGGAAGACATGAAGGTCATCTGTAGTTGATGACGGGAGGGACCTTTCTTCATTTTACAAGAACTTCACAAAAACTATTTCTCACAATATATTTAGCTAATAATAATAATAACAATGTGACGTTCTCTGCTGGCTGTGAAACACTGCATTTACAGTATTTACTACTTTATTTATCACAGACACAAGCATGAATATTTACAAACTGATTTACTGTACAACAATGCTGAGGCATTTCTCATGTCATATAAAGTCAGATACCTCCTGAATATGTGCAGCTATGGCAGCTTTCGTGTCAAAGTCAAGCGTCTGGATCCTCTCAATGTACTCATCTTTTTTCTCACACTGAAAATGAAAATGTAGACAGATATAGATCTCCATAGCTCATATAGTCTGTTTCAGGTTTTCCGCACAAAAACTGTCAGATAGTCAGCATTTACCTGGACTGCACATCCCAACAGTAACAGCAAAAGTTTCTTCATTTCCTCCAGACTTTGTTCTGTGGAGAACAAAAGAAAAAGTTCATTATCTGAAATAAAACTTATCAGATTAAGGTACTGAGGGCTGCTGGCATGGATTGAAGTTGAAATGAGTACAAGCTGGTGAATTTGGGTCACAACTCACCAAAGCCTTACCATCACAAGCCAGTGCTGTTATCAGGCTGATGGAGTGCAATTGAATTAAAACTGTATCAGAAAGAGCTAAAGCAGCCTGTCTGTGAGGAAATACTCACACTCTTTTAAGGGGAAAATGCTACCTGATTTTCATTGTTCACCATTTAGAAACAAGTTTGGCATTGTCGCCATTTTCTAAATGAACAGTGACAATAATACTAGTATTTCCCTTTAGCTTCATAATTCAAATTGTGGATATGATATCCTGTTAACTAAACTCAAATGTCTCTTAGATCCTTTAAATTTGACCAGTTTAGCAATCAGCCAGATATGACACTCAATACTATACACGTAATCTTAGGTACATTTAGGAAATCAATGCAGTGTGTATTTAGTATCAGCAAACAGACAGGCTTCCAACCATTTACTGACTTAGCAGCTCCAAAAGAGAGGAGAGATGATGAATACACTGAGTGTTCTTTAAAAGAGCATACCAAAGTAAGGAGTCCTGCCAAGCAGCAACACGTTTGGCAAAGGAATCATGATTAATTGTCTCAGATTATCCTGCGAAAAAACAGAGACAGGGAGGGGTGAGGGAGATGGGTCAAGAAAAGGGAAGATAAGCACATTTTAGACCAAACTGGAACATGGACAGAATACAACACTTCTCAAAGTGTTTGAATGGACAGGGATGTATGTATGTACAGCACATAGCCGCTGCTTAAACACATGTATAGAAACTTAGCCAAGTCTCTGAATGGGTAGATGATAGAGCTGGTTTCCCTGGTGCAGTGGTGAAATCCACCAAAACTGTTTGGTACAGCCTTGTCTAAGGCTATAAGTGGCTTGCGTTCATAAGTGTGTGTGCAGTGTGCGTGGTAGTGTATGTGCAGTGTAGTAGTGATTTTTAATAGCCCCTAATGAGGAACGTGAACCTGTAAACTTCAGGAAACTATTACCAATTCCCACATGCAAAGAAAGCTACAGTTGACTGGAGTCATTTAGTCTCTGATGTTACAGTCCAGCGTGCACCAACAGTCACATTATCCACTGACTGCCACTGTGACCCTTTGTGGAAAGTTCACTGACTGGCCACAAACCTCTCATCATCCTCTCCTCTTGTAGTTTATGTGAGGTTATGCAGTGTGGAACCGAGAGCAATTCTCTAGTCCCCTCGGGGATCAATAAAGTATTTCTGATTCTGATTTCTGATTCTGAAAAGGATGAAAACTGAAATACGTTAGGGATAGATAAAACAAACGCACCTTACTGTACATCAATTTTTTTGACTTGACAGCAGTAAAACCCTGTCAATTGAAACCATTGTTTCTCCCAAATGTCACTTTTAAGGAAAATAAGCACTGTAGCATTTTAGAGTTGATCCGATGGATTTTGAGATGGTGAATAAGATTTTAGCCATGCTAGCGGCATGGCTCTAGGATGGCAATGTCGATTCATTGGTCCACCGCTTTGGTCCAGACTGAAATATCTCACCAACTACTGGATGGATTGCTGTCGTTACTGTGTACAATCTACAGACATTCACAACACCCAGACGATGATGCACATTGACTTTGGTGATCCCTGAATTTTCCTCTAGTGCCAATGAGGTTGACACTTGGGGTTTTGACTGAAAAATCTCAACAACTATTGGACGGATTACCATGAAAATGTATGCAGACATTCATGTTCCCCAGAGGATGAATCCCGATGACATTAGTGATCCTCTGACTTTTCCGCTAGGCCCACAATGAGATTGGCATTTGTGTTTTTAGTGACATTTGTTAAAAACTTTCATGCCCGTTGAAATAAACTGTAATGACTTTGGTGATCCCCTGACTTTTCATCTAGTAGCATCATCAGGTGAAATCTTTTTTATTTGTCCCATACTTAGCAAATGGTAGCATGCTAACATGCTTAACTAAGATGGTGACCATGGTAAAAATGATACCGACTAAACATCAGCCTGTTTACATTGTTACTGCAAACATGTCGGCATGCTGTGCTTGTAGCTTAAAGCACTACTGTACCTAAGGACAGCCTAAAACAGCTGTACAGACTATTCAGACCAGTGGATAAATCAAGTCCTTCAGCTGGTAACATAAAAATAACCCAAATTAGACCAGAAAGGATGAAGGTCTTCACATGACAGCAGTTAAAATATGCAAGAGCTGCCCTGCACCTACTTTTACTATAGTATGCTTGATTACGAGTTATTTTAATACGGGCACAGGCATAAATAAAACGCTGCAGTCTGTCTCAAATATCATGTTTTTTAAACAAGAAGCAGGCATGACTGAATTCTGATGTTTTTCCTTCCTGTTATGTCCTTGGACGGAGGGCTGAGTGAGATCAGAGAGACTAAGAAGTAACCAAACGTTATGCTTTCCAAGTGGAACTAAGAGAAACAATGATTAGACATGACATTGATGATATTTGATATACTGACAATGTGTGGTAACAAAACAATATACAAACCCATCATTCCTTTGAGGTGCTAATCTGAAGAATTTAGTTGTCCCGTCTTCAGTGAAATTACTTTTCTTGTGATCTTAACAGATTTTAATAGAATAAAGCTTATCTCGAATTGTACTTAATTATTCTGACACAGACAGAAAATCCAAGATTCAACATCAGTGCTGTGTCTGTCCATGAATCTCATGTCACTCTAAAGCTCTGTCTGTCTGTGATTCTGAGTGCAGCTTTACTGAGGCTCTGCTGCGCTCTTACCTCGCTGCTTGTGCCGATTATGCTTGTGTACATGGCTGATATTTAGGGCATGCATCTTAAGAAGAACTAGCTGATCTGCTGGGACACAAGTGCTACCAACTATCTGGTCTGCGCATGTGTGAGCCAGTGTGTGCGTGACAGATGATGCAAATTGAGGTAGAATTGAAAAATCCAAGTTAAATGTTCAGATATCATAATCTGATGTAGAGAGAGATGGAAAGCTTAGCAGCCTGAAGCTCGGATACTTTATATAAGATACTGGCAGATAACAAAACTAGGGGAGGGAACATCCAAAACTCACCAGATAATATGTCTTGATTTGCTGCACAAGGAAGTTCAAGTTTTGGATCCTCTGACTTGGATCACTGCTCACTTTGTTTGCACTCTGAGGTGCAGCCGAGGGATTTCTGAAGATGGGACACAGCATAAAGGCATTTTACTTGACATTTCTGCTTTTCACAAACAAACAAAATGGTTGTTGGAGTGAGAGGAAGCCGCAAGCTGGTAAAAGTCTTGGCTCAAGCGCATGTATGAGGTCTCTATTCATTCCTAACTTTAGTCTGTGTGATGTCATTCCTTTCAGCCAACTGGCGTGTTTTGGAGCCAAACGGGGTGGCATTAGACTTTCCACCCAAAGGAAACCCTTTAGCTGGATTCTCGGGCTGTTGGCTCGGACGTACTGTAGTCTGAGGTCCAAATGTCATACATCATAGCTGAAATATTATCATTCATGGATATTTGTGCAGGCCAGACTTCACCTTGTTACTCAGGAAAGGAAACCTGTTAAAACTTATTGTATACCTGGGGGGTAAAAAAGGTGGAGAGAGCCATACAGAAAGACATAATTCATGAAAGACCGACAGAGATGCTGCCTAGCTGCCTGGTACATCACATTTTTTAGTTCGCCTGTCTTCATCTGTTTGTGCTGTTTGTCCTGTTTCTGTGCCTCCCATCTGTGTCCCAGTGCCACTAAACACCAGCAACAAGGCCCTAATCCCAGAGGGTCTCCCAATCCAGGAGATTATCCCGCCTCTTACCCTCCCCTCCCCTCAGCACAGCATTGTTTTGCTGTAAGAGCTGGTTATTGTATCCCTGGGGGATAAGTGGGATGAATGGATACTGTAGACTTGGGGTGGCTAGACGACGTTATCCAGACTGGGTCATCAGATTTTTACCCTTTCTTTGCAACTCTTCAGTTTCTGTTCAGTACTCTCCTGGCAATGTCTGAACTGTCATTTCATCTCAACAGGGAGGCTAAAATAAGTGTTAACTCGCAGAAGTCTTTAACACATTACAAACTGCCAGAGGACCATGAGTTAATGTGTCATTTAAGGGTGAGGGTAATTCCCTCAGAACATAAGGCACCCAAATCATCATCTCTTAAGTAGCATCTTCACAGTATCTATGATGTCCCTCATGTCTTGGCAGTCTTTCTTTTCCAGGTGATGTTCCTCAATGTGGGCTGTGTATCTATAACTTTAATGCTAATTCTAACTTCTTTTTTGAGAACCACTAACCTGTAAGTACTGAAGAAGTTGCATTTAAAGACTGCAGCATACTACAAAGATCCCCTTTATTACTACAGAGTGACAAAGCCAGTACTGTTGGTGCCTGGATATGAATGTTAGCAGACATTTGCTACTGTATCAGTATCTACTATTAATGGCATGAGGGGAAAAGATACCTAAAAAGAATTACATATCATTAGGGTGATATATAATATTGGGACAATGACATTTCATCTGAGCTATTTCCCTTTAAACATCACAGTTTGTCATAACTTAATGACAGATGCTATTTCAAGTCTATGACAGCTTCAAAACACAGGCTGCTAATCTGAATATCCATCTTGACACAGCTCAAAACCCAGATTAGAAATGTGACAAATGAAATATACCAACAAAGATGGCAGGAAGCGACTTACATTTGTGTCATTATGTCATTCAAAAAGACTCCATCCAGTAATTCAGAAAAGTCCATGTGCATGCCCCCATCATTTGGCACAAACGTCTTCACCTAAATGACAAAGAGAATCCATGATGAGAGGTTGATATCACAGAGTCTGGCAGGAAATCAGAGCCTGATGCATTACTTACCCAAGTGACAAGTGGGCTCAGCATAAATTGATCCAGACAGGGTAGAAAAACTCCACTTTCCATCGTTATTTCCATCATAGGTTTTTATTAGTCACAACAGAATATCCCAACAATTTAAATGAGGAGAAGCCTGGTAGCAGCCTAACGTTAGTCACTACATTACTCCAGAAGTGAGTCTTGCAGATTCAAGCCCTCCCATCCATCTTATTTAAACTAGTTGAGTATTTCCTCTTGGCACTGCGGTTTAGCTTGTCGGTGTTTTCACTCACAGACTCCTCTCGCCACTAACAGCTAACTTACTTCCACGACATCCGGCAGTTTAAACGTCGCCAAGTCGTTGTCCAAGTACGGTCCTATCCGCATTTTGTCCCGCAACACTACACACTCACTAACATCCTCCTTGGTCCTCTGCTGCAAAGGCATCTGCCGTCAGTCCCCCACAACCCCACCTCCTCCTCCTCCTCCTCCTCCTCCTCTCAGCTTCCCAGCTCGCAGAAACAGTTAGCACTGATGACAGATTTTTATATTTAAAGTTCCACCGTTAGGCCAAATGTGCTAATTCATTTTATAAACCATTATTAGCCAAGACATGCTAAAAGTGTGCTAAAATGTTCCCTCCCGTTTGGTTTCACTGTTTGAAGCTAGTACAGCAGTTGAGTGCTAATGATACATCAGAAATATTTTTCATCTGTCACCATGGCACTGGCGCCCCCGCCCCTCCCCACCAGCAGCATACTGTTTGTGACCATGTGCAACCACAACTTGTCCTAAGTGTTGTTCATATAATAAACTAATTTATGCACATTTCACCGGATGAACAACTAGATGTTTCCCTTAATGTAATGAGGCTTCATTCCCAAGTATACTCCCTCAACATGAGTAGGCCTACTTTACTGTGGGCTAATGACGACCTATTATGTAGCCTAATATGATTTTACACATATCTGGTTCAGCACTAAAACAATTTAAAAACAACTGAATTTAAAAGGGTTTACTTTCTCCAAGACAGAATATCCATGAATGTGACAAGGTTCTTCCCACTGAATACAAAACCTCCACACTCGTCGTGCCAAACTTTCGCTGCCGAAGGCCTGTGATGGTGCTATGGCGCCACCGTGTGTTAAAGACTGGATGCAAATCTGTAAATCTGTCAGATGACTGACTTTGATGACAATACAATAATGATGAACAAAATTATAATCTATAAATGTGTCAAAAGTCTAATTCACTTAAAGAAAAAATGTTAATTTAAATGGCTGTACATTTTTGAAAATAGATAACAGTTAGAAGGCAACATTTTAAATGACAATAAGCTTTCTTTGAAAAATGATTAAGATTTTCAAATTTCCGATCTTATATATTTGATAAATCTAAATGTCAGATGTGAGATATTTTCCCTCAGTCAACAGTCAAATATACAGTATAAAGTCAACAGTTCGTACTGTTTGACATAACAAACAGTACACATGTAAATACTGTTTCATCTCGTGTCGGCACAGACCTGGCACGTCGCACATATTTGTTGTTGATTTTTGATCTTTGTTGTTGTATATTTTTATGTTGTCAGTTTATATATTTATATGTAGGGTGAATTCAGGTTGAGTGGGACATCAGGTTGAGTGGGACACTTAAGCTTATGAGTACTATACAGGGTTAATTTTGTAAGCCAATCACAACAGTTGTTATTGTGTTGTTGTTGAATGTCTATTGGATATGAAACAGAGGTTGTGATTGGTGTGACATCAAAGAAGTGGTCTTGTAGTTCTTTTTCAAATTGGTTGACTTCCGGGACCTCGTGGTAAACCACCTGGCAAGTGTATATATATATATATATATATATATATATATATATATATATATATAAAATTATAAGGATGATAATTCAGTCACTTATGATTAAACAATAACATTTTTGCTTTTAAATGTCTTTATACTGTCTGTAGATTAGAGATTAATTACAATAAGGATGTAACTGGATCAAATATTTATGAAAATTAAATTTACAGCCCTGTCCCACTCAACCTGACAGTGTTAGATAAAGTGGGACAGGGCATTTCAGGTTGAGTGGGACAGTTTTAATGCTAATGCTAGTAAGCACAGTGCAGCAGTTTTATGAAAAAAAGACAACATTTTAAAGTTGTTGGTAAGAATAATGTATCTGAGTATCAAATTTATGGTTGGTAATTTCTTAAATACACTAGGCTACACAAAAAATGGCACCCATGCAAAGAAAAGATTAACAGAAAGAGAGAGGAATTAGTGAAAGGGGGGCAGGGCATGCGGAGAAGGTAAGGACAACAATGTAGGAAGGGAAGAAAACTCAACAAGTGGAGGAAGAGAAAATGGCAGTGGATGTTGAGGAATATAAAGGACAGGAACCTAAAGTAAGGTTTTTAGCCAAGGCATGGAACACCATGAAACTGACATTACAAAAGTGAGTGAAAGGGCTGATGAGAGGCATCAGGTAAAAGCCCCAAATAGTTTCAGAAATGCATTTAATAACTTACTTACATAGCCTAGTATTAATAAACTGAAGACATTTTGCCTTTAGGCTACTTGCAAACATGATTTTTTTTTTCACACATTGTTGAATATTTTTAACTAAATTATATCTCTTTGAGTTACTGTACACTAACACATTATATATGCTGTTAAATGTTAATATAATATTAAAATGCCTATTAATGTGTTATTAAATGTTGTAAAAAGTATTTCTCATGTGTTTAATGTTTAATTTTAACTTTAAATAATAT
>NC_060153.1:23940233-23975265 GCF_021292245.1 Micropterus dolomieu
AACTAACAAAAAAAAAAAAAAAAAAAAAAAAAAAAAAAAAAAGAAAAAAAAAAAAAAAAAAGACAGGCCTTTTCCAATTACGTTAAAAAATGCAATCCAATTATGTACACTAATCTCTTGTTATAATTGCAGTTTCTAATAAGTTTAGGAGGATATAACATATTATAAAAAAGTTTTGCTGTCACAAATGCTGTTAAATGACCTGTGGGGAGACTTGGCCATTATGTGCTTTGCTAACCAAGCTGGACAAAAATACTGCTTCAGACAGTAATTATAGACTGTTTGACTCTTTGGATATTTGATACAATCAGAGGCGCTCTAAAAGGGTCATAATAAGCAATGCTGCAGTGAGCAGAAACCAGACCTTTCTACCAGAGTGCCCTCCATGGTATTGATGTGTCTGCACATATCCCACAGCAAGATGTGCAAGTGGAATATGGACCGCAGGTGGAAAGAAAACAAAATAAATGACTCCCCCTGAAATAATAATGATGTCATATTTTGTGAAATGATAGTTGGAGAGACATAATTCAGTGGCAAAGCAGACTGCTTACCTCTGCAGTGTTTTTGCCAATCAGGTCAGGTCAATCAGTATAACAGTTAATCAGGCCATTTGACTGATTACAGACTCTGCCAGGAGAGCTACAGGAAACTACAGGAATCAGAACAGGCTAGAAACAGCAACACGCTGAAATGACAGACAGATAGAGGAAACAAAAGTCTCCACAATGATGACTCATGGTGGGCAGCCTCTGGATTAGCCTGTGTCAACCAACAATATGAACCGTAGGTTTGCATTTTTGGCATTTTGCAGCCTATGTTGTCAGCTGATTAAAATGTTTTGCTCTGGAGGCCACACTACATAAACAAAAAGCTAGATATTGCAGATAATATCTCATCAGCATCAACACACGCTGTTCTTTTAGACCTTTAGGATAAGAACACGATGATCCCTAAAGTGACAAAGAATGAACAGATGAATGCCAGGCTCTAGGTCAGCTTGCAAAAACAACACTGACCAAGGCCATCTTTTCAATAAAGAAATGTTAAGTGTGCACACACTAATGACAATACAAACACAGCCTGGCAGTCAATCTCCAGAGAATGAATGGCAGCCCAGGAAACAATAAGTGCTTATTTTATGCGAGTTGTCAATGCTCCTTGTCCAGTTCTCCATCTAACTGGCTAGGGTAAACAGAATTCAGGCCAAAATCTGGCTCATTCAGTTACTCTGTGGCAAGTACTTGCAAGCTCATGCCAGTCACAGACTTCTGAGCATGTAACGCCAATAATGACATGTCATTATAGAGCCCTGGAGCACTGACACAAATACTTAACCTGGTAAAAAGTCAAATCTAACTCCTGAAGAGCACAGTCAATACACCTTTTCTAAATGACAAGATAGAAAGACAGTCTTTAACCCTTTAAGATGAAGGGTGTACAGAATGCTGAGTCTAACCAGAATTTCAGTGAGATTATAACGGGATTATTGGTGTGCATATGGCTCCTCAACACTTAAATAGACAGAGACAGCAACAAATATCATAGACATTGCTGCAGAAACCCTTTAGGATATCAATAAAAAATTTGGATTGTTTAGGCAAATAATAATGTAGTGTGAACAAGAAAGGATACCTACAAAATGCAAAATGGACTCAATATACAAATTTAATACACCAACAAATCTATGTCCACAAGTAGGCTATAGATTGCAATAGGTGACAGGCCACATTGTTGCCACATTACAACCTATCAACAACTACCTCACACAGAGGCAATAAACAGCAACATGTAGGTTGATCCGCAAAGTGAAAATGCACGTTCATCTGAAACTTTTCTATCGATCTACCCTCACATAAGTGAATAACTGTTCCCTTCAGTAACCTGTGCATAAAGAAATCAATCATTTGCAATGGCTTTGTTAGCCTTACGTTTACGCGGAGCTATTGTTGCTCTTTGGGCTACTGGTGGGCTATCGGTGCTCAGCGGAAGCCTTGGTTAAAAGTGCTTGTAGAGCAAAAAACCAAGTGGGTTGTTTGTCTGAGCTGATAAAAATGGGAAGTAAGTTGGTGTCCAAAATTTTCGCGACAGCCTAGCAAGAGGAGTCATATTCACCACTGCCCTGTAATTAGTAGCATATCCTAAGAGGCTAGGGTAAGCTACCTCTGCTGTGTCGCTTTGACTTTAACCCTCGGAAACAGCAATTTACTTTGAGCAGGATGCGAAGCAACTGTTGAAAAGCAAGCGTTCAAAAAATATTTACCAGAAAGTGGAGAGCTTCGTGGGCATTATTTTGCTTCGTATCGCCTCGTAGTTTAAGCAGTACTCCGACCTAAGTTGTCTCTGGCAGAGAGAGAAAAAATGCAGCTCAACACCTTCTTTTTCCAACTCTGCTCATTACGCACGGCTCGACGTCAACGTCCACATTTGATCGCTAATATGCGATAATTTCCACTTGCATCGACTTTCCGGCGAATTTCCAGCATTTACCTCGAGTAAAAACTAAACCAAAACCGTTTTTATCCTCGGTTCGGTTCGGTATTTCCCCATAGTAGCACAACGCCTTCTTGGATGGTTGTTATGGCCTATCCCATCGAACGCTACAAACTAGCCAGAGTAAGAAACGGCGCTTCCGGTTCTAACTTTCAAAATAAAGGCATAAAACTTTAAAAAAGGTGCATTTGTACAATGAAATATATTCATAAAAAGTTGTTTCAATCAAATGTTCAGTACTCTACCTTGAAAAATATCAACAAAGATCTGATGGAAAATCCTTGAAATATTCGACATTTTAAATAAGATGAGCACACCCTGTTCTTCTGCCGCGGCTTTAGTGTTGAAGCACAATAACCTCGTTTCCTGTATTTTCGTGAGCTTGACAGGTTCTTAATGCTGGACGCGGACTGGTTAACGGGCCCGTCAGTACTCCAAGCGGTTTGTGCAATAACACATTTGCGGGCGCCCTCTAGCGGCGTGTCTGTGGCAGTGGGGTTATGTAGGCTACGTACATGTTAATACATCAAGCTTCCTTTACGTTTTACCTTATATATTATATGATACATAATCAGAGTACACCCGGTAGTGAGCCAATATGTTTGAAAGTTAAGTATAGTTTGATAAAAACCTCTAAACCTTTACCCCTAACATGCACTTCCTATGGGCTCTCTTCTTCTTCTGTCTCCTTAGAAATCGCTCATCTTGATTATTGCTTTCCCTAGATACCCTAATTATCCCCTCGATGCCGTATGGGTTCATAGCTCTTACAAGACAGATATGGTTGCTCGTAGATCTTACTTTACTGATGCTTGTATGTTACTTTGGACTGCCAAATGTGTAAATGTAGGCTAAATGTAAAAATGCACATCATTCCCCAATGAAACATCATATTTATACATTATTCATTAACTTTTATCTCTTTCATGTGGTCTGTCTCTGCATGATGGGCTATACCAGGAATTTAGGCCATGAAAATGTAGTTATGTTAAAGGTTAAAACCATCTAATTTATGCAAGGGCGGATTTTTCATGTCACTGTTGGTGGGGACATTAAACATAGCCTAGCGGGAGTTTTTCTCTAGAATTAAAGTTGCTGAGCCTCTAAAAAAGGTAGGCAGCGCACCAAACCACTGTGAGGCATTTGAGGGGGTAGGACATAATCTTTCAAAATTTAAAAACACATTGGCCTCCTATAGAGAAGAAGATCTGTTAACCAGTTGTGTACCAAATACACTGATAGCAGTGGTTATATTTAATTGTGTTCACCAAAATGATTGCAGGGTGCAATTCAGTAGACCTACCTATTGCTGGATATTGGTAGGGACATGTGCTTATACATGCTTGAATTTGATTAAAACGCTAGTTTTTTGGCTGATAAGCAAAGAAAAAAGAACGAATTTTGTGCAAGTTTTTTCTTCTGGGTGCAGGGAATGGTCATTTTAAGAGGACTAAAACACCCTGTCAACACCAAATGTGAATAGAAAATAGCGTGTTATCCAGTCTATGGTTAACACGTCCATTTTGGGTGCTATACCACTATACCAGCTTGAAGGTCTACTGTCCACAATAATTCCAAAAAAGAAAATACTTCCTCAACCTATGTTGTTTGAAATGAGGTGAAGAGGCAATATTGACTGAATTGGGCTTAAGAAATAATATTGATTAATTAATAGACCAGATATTGATATGGTAAGTCCTAGCCAACTTTTTGAGAAACAATGAAGGCTAACTTGTATCCATTGAAGGTTAAAACTAAGGGCAACTGTCCATGGTAGAAGACATTTCACCTTTCATCCAAGAGGCCTCTTCAGTTCTGACTGGCTGGGAATACCAGTTATTTCACCTCTGTGGGGTTGTTATCATGCTTGGTTAGTTAGTTCTCCTGGCAGTCATTATGGTCGTTGGAGACACCTGAGGCCAAGTCTGAAGGACCTTATTTTAGCAATGTAGCTTATATAGCCTAGCCTACAATATCATATCCATATTCATTTAATGACTCTAATTTAACTTTTGTCCTGTCATGAACAGACTGTGGAATATGATTCACAGTTTAGCCTACCTGTTTAAAAGACCACATTTGTGTTTAAGAAATTCTTATAAAACCAAGACTGGATTAAAACACACATCTGTTGTTCACCCTCTGAGATGAGAAGAGTAGGCCTACAGTGGCAATCACAGTAGGTAGGCTATAGGTTAGAGTTTTTAAATAGACTAGGTTAATTGTTACATTAGCCTATTAGATTTGTTTTATTTGAAAAAATAACAAGTGAAAACAGCCATCAGCCCTGTTTAATCCTGACTCGGCCTCTGTTATGCTGCTACCGCACTTTCTTTTTCCCCCTGCTGTTGTGCTCCTCCCGCATCTGCATGGCTACTTTATATTGGGACTTATATTGAGCCTCTGGATTATCATACAGACCTAGCCCAAATCTTGATAGTAGGCTATAATTGCGATTGTAATTTGAATTCAATAGAACTGCTATTAGGCTAAGTACCTACTTTGTATAGGCCTAAAATCACCCACTGGCTGTCCAGTTTATTGAATTAATTTATGTAGGCCTACTCTATGCAGCTGGGGGCTGTTTGAATTGGTATAATATTTGTAAGGTAATATTTTGTGAGAATTTCTTGGTGGAGCTTAACAATAAATTGTTACAGAGGTAATTATTTTAAGTTATTTTATTAGTAAAGGTTTCAGGGCTTCAGGGCTTGAAGTTTTTTGGCCTCCTGTTGAGGGCGACATAACACATCTAATGCAGGGCAAAATCTCTTTGGCACTGCTGTACAGTATAACTTTTCATTTATGCATGCCAAGGTCAATTTTGCAGATTTGCTGTAAACAGAATCACCAAATTTTATACATTCAAGATAACATAAAACTGTGGTAACACTGAATAAGTAACTACAAAAAACAGCTAAATGTGACTTCCAGACCAAAGTCAAGCCATAGTTGTTTACACTTATGTCTTACATCAACAATTAAGAAGGTACATTTGAGAGGAAAATTATGTACTTTTTATACCGTTACATTATCATTTTAAAGTTTTATTAGTTACTCAAGTTAATCAATAATTATAATTCAATAGTACATATTCTAAATACATATACATTTGGTACTTTATGTATATTTTGATGCTGATACTTTAGTAAAATTTTAAATGCAAAACTTGTAACATGTGACATAGTTTTTCAGAGTATTTATACACTGTGGTATTACTACTTTGCTGAAGGAGAATTGGCTCAAATGATTGATGTTAACTAACTTAAGTTCTACTGCTCCAGCTTAAAATAACATTGCAATTGTTCATTATAATGTAGAATCACTATTTTGTGACAAGAGTTCTTTTCTATTCAAGGAATCTGAACCTGCAGTCCTGCATCCAAGGCCAGATTTCTTATTTTGATGAGAATTTGGTCAGTATGTTTACATAAGTGTCTTTGGGCCACGGAAGTAACTCCTCCCAGGAACAGTGATGGGAAGTACTGAGTATCTATTAGTGTATATTAGACATGAGGAGACATTTCCCTACAGTAGAGGAGAGTGACTGTGTGACCAGAAAGATGTTCTCTGTCCTTAGAAGACTCACATTGAACCGGTCCACAATGATGAAAGCCATTCAGGAAAATCACAGGTCAACCATCTACAGCAAGCCACCAAAGGAAAAGATTGGACCAGTGGTAGGACTGAATATCTTTGTTAGTAGTTGTTTAGTAGAAGTTGAATGGGCTGATATCCCAGGTTGTTTGACTATATCAAAATGTACTACAACAGCAGGGATTCTTGTAATATATTTACCAGTAGCATTGGGTGCTCAACCTTAATCAAATTCGGAGACCACGTTGGCACACAAATAATACAAACAGTGCAACAAAGTCAGTCTTGAGGAGGCAGTATCTCTAATACGTCTCTGTTTTGCCCCTAATGCGAGGAATTCAAGCAAACTGCGTTCCCCGGCCTGCAGAGTGGGAGAGATGATTTATTTATTTCTTATCCATAAGTCAGTGTGAAGCTCTGGCCTCTTTAAAGGGATCCCATGATGGAACTGCAACATAGTGGCCGGTGTTTATACCACTTTAAATCTGTTGATCTGTCCTCGGGGACATGCACAGGGGCTTTTGCAAAGCCTGGCTCAGGATGGGAATATCAAAGTGCAGAGGGACACAGGGAATATCATGGTAGGTAGATATAAATGGGGGCTGCGGTTATATCATCGGCAGAGTCACTGAGATCGGGGGACCCTCTGTTGTGGACACAGGTGTTCAATCCTCTCCATTCAACCTGTAGCTGATGACAGGAGAGGTCTGGGAGCTATGATACACTGCCTTAAAATGTGCACCAAATATCATCCTTCATGCAGTTGTTTAATTCTATTCCAAGGAACATAATGTCTATTAATCAAGCATTTATGTTTATGTTCTCCTGGGCTTTCTTACAGCAATCTGTCATTGCCATATGTGCGTTTGCTGTGACTATCTTGGGCCCGGCTGGATGGATCATGCATCACATTCCAGACTACCGGCAGAGATCACCTCCACAACCCTGACTTCTGCAAAATCTCTTCACTCAGGAAGACACCCATGCACTATCATTATTGTGGCTTTCCAATGTGTAAAATGTTATGAAGGGAAGCAAAACTTGACGATGAAACCATTCCCCAGAATAAAGACTTTTTCGTGATATCTCCTGTGGTTTGTTTTATGTTTCAAAGATATGAGATATATAACAAATATGGTGCTTAATATTTGCCTTTGTGCACTTTGGGATAGCATAAACAGTAGTAACAAGCACAGCGGTCATTCGAGGTGATCACTGTAGTGGATGAAGCTCCCAGTCAGCTGGAGATGAGATGGAAATGCTCCAGCAGTTCTTGACACACGCTATTATTACGTAAAAAACATACATAAAATAAGCAAATAATGTCTATCAAAAAGAAAGGAAAAATCTAAATTTCTAAACCATGAAAACAAACAAAAATATAGGGTGAATTCAGGTTGAGTGGGACACCAGGTTGAATGGGACACTTAAGCTTATGAGTACTATACAGGGTTAATTTTGTAAGCCAATCACAACAATTGTTATTGTGTTGTTGTTGAATGTCTATTGGATATGAAACAGAGGTTGTGATTGGTGTGACATCAAAGAAGCGGTCCCCTAGTTCTTTTTCAAATTGGTTTACTCCTGGGACCTCATGGTAAACCACCTGGCAAGTGTAAATCTATATAAAATTATAAGGATGATAATTCAGTCACTTATGATTTAACAATAAAATTTTTGCTTTAAATGTCTTTATACTGTCTGTAGATTAGAGATTAATTACAATTCTGTAGATTAGAGATTAATTACAATTCTGTAGATTAGAGATTAATTACAATAAGGATGTAACTAGATCAAATATTTATGAAAATTAGATTTACAGCCCTGTCCCACTCAACCTGACAGTGTTCGATAAATTGGGACAGGGCATTTCAGGTTGAGTGGGACAGTTTTAATGCTAATGCTAGTAAGCACAGTGCAGCAGTTTCATGAAAAAAAGATAACATTTTAAAGTTGTTGGTAAGAATAATGTATCTGAGTATCAAATTTATGGTTGGTAATTTCTTAAATACACTAGGCTACACAAAAAATGGCACCCATACAAAGAAAAGATTAACAGAAAGAGAGAGGAATTAGTGAAAGGTGGGCAGGGCATGCGGAGAAGGTAAGGACAACAATGTAGGAAGGGAAGAAAACTCAACAAGTGGAGGGAAGAGAAAATGGCAGTGGATGTTGAGGAATATAAAGGACAGGAACCTAAAGTAAGGTTTTTAGCCAAGGCATGGAACACCCTGAAATTGACATTACAAAAGTGAGTGAAAGGGCTGATGAGAGGCATCAGGTAAAAGCCCCAAATAGTTTCAGAAATGCATTTAATAACTTACTTACATAGCCTAGTATTAATAAACTGAAGACATTTTGCCTTTAGGCTACTTGCAAACATGATTTTTTTTTTCACACATTGTTGAATATTTTTAACTAAATTATATCTCTTTGAGTTACTGTACACTAACACATTATATATGCTGTTAAATGTTAATATAATATTAAAATGCCTATTAATGTGTTATTAAATGTTGTAAAAAGTATTTCTCATGTGTTTAATGTTTAATTTTAACTTTAAATAATATAGTGTCCCACTTTATCTAACAAAGTGTCCCACTCAACCTGATTGCTTCCAGTTTGCCGAAGAGGGTGACAGATGATGTTTAAAGATAAACAATTTGATAATAAATCAATAAATTGGCTTAATTTCACCATAGATGTCTTCACAACAATCTATTTTTTAAAAATACATACAATTTTAATACATTCTAACTGATTTAGGCTGTTTAAAAGGCAATTTACCAAAAAGTGTCCCACTTTACCTGACTTGACCCTACATAATATTCTCTTCCGTTACGTTACGTCTGCACGGCACAGACCCAGAATAATGCACATACATATATCTGCAACGTTGTTCTTCAATTCCATATTTATATATTTCCACATTTATTTATGTTGACTGTATGTTAGTCTACGTGTAGCACGTTATCTCCACAGCAAATTCCTCGTATGTGTAAAACACTACTTGGCAATAAAGCTTCTTCTTCTTCTTCTTCTTCTTCTTCTTCATTTCATTCAAATATTCTATTTAATGTGTTATTTAATCTGTAACGCTGGACTTTGACTCCAATGGGATGATGATTCTGTGTATGTGGGTGGTGTGTAGTCCACTGTTTGCTAGCACACCACGTCAGGTATTTTGTCATTCAACTTGTTGGGGCGTTTGTCTGCCCACCAGCGGTCAGTTTGGTTCATTCAGAATGAAGTCATTGTGTGCCACTCTGTAGACAGAATATCACACAAAATTCAACTCAGACTGAATTTATGTTTTGGACTATGTCTAGTGTACCAGAGTCATTTCTTGGATATACAGGAGTGCAGGTGACTAGATTAGCAATAATAAAACATTTAAAGTGTGTTGTGGGTGCAATTTGAGAAGATTAAATTAAACACACGTGTATATACACGTCCTTGGATATGCCTGGCTGCAGACATGAATAATCTATAGAGCGGGGAACAAATTAAGAAGAAGGCAAATCACAACCATGAAAATCAGTCGAGAAGCACCTGACCCTGTTTTGTCGGCACTTGTGTATATATGTTGGCCGGTCTTTGCTTCCCAGTGAAGTGATGCTAAAATAAACACAACAATAATTAGGAAAAGGATACATTTTATAAGGAAAGCTCTTCAATGACATGATAAACAGCTGTAAAACTACAGTACAGCATAGGCCTGTGTGTGTTTCACTCAAAAAACTGAATTCATAACAATTGCAGGCAATATGGCAACAAGCCCTATTAGGTGCTATGCAAATCCAAAAGTATTAAAAAGTTTATAAAATTATATAAGATTTATATATTATATAATTAAAATTGTAAACAAAAGTATGGCGTCATCATTACATACTAAATGTGATTTGTTTTGGTGAGTTTGATGGGATAGGTTTACGGATTTAAATAAGTTTCACATAGAGCATATTGATTTTATAATCAGCATTTGTATTAGTATATAGTTTGAACTTGAATATTGCTTTCAAGATTCATGCAGCATAGCATGCTCATATAACAGTCAACAATAACAACAACAAAGTAGTTAGATACTATTACTGTAACTTGCAACTTTAGTAAGTAAAATTATTACCTCAACATTGTCTTTGTTGACTGTATAGTCACATTCTCATATTGAGTACATGTGTTGTAAAATCAAGTATTCAGCCTTATGAGGCTTTAGGATATAGAGGTATGTGCTTATAAAGATACAGGGTTCTTCCATTCATTTTCCTCTTTAGTCTCCATATGAATTTTGGCTTGTTGCAGATTTCTGTATTTCCCCTGTTGATCTTTGTTTCCTTGTAGGCTCTTAGCATAGCGTGACCTCCAGTCTCTTTGAAAAGCAGCCTTGAGGTCTTCCAAGATTGTCACTCCACCGTCTTTAGGATCATTTTTCATCTTGACCACCAGCCCAACTCCTGCATTAATGGCAAAGTCACTCCCAACCCAGTCATGGTTACCTGTGGACAAATGGCAAACCTTACATATTCTCTGTAAGAGGTCTCAAAAGATTCAGAAGAGTCAGCTCCAGCACTGTATTTTTCTTTTCGGTGTGTATGTGCAGATACAGTTTGGTGCTTGTGTGTCAGTGTCTGCCTGTGAGTGGGCAAATATTTTAAAGCAATAGTTCCACATTTGGAAAAAAATGTCTCTTCCTTTCTTGCTAAGGGCTTAGATGAGAAAATTGATAACTTTCTCATCTATTTCTGTTAAAGCAACAGCCAGGAAATGGTTAGCTTAGCTTAGCTAGTCTGGCTCTGTCCAAAGGTGAAGAAATCTGACCAGCACCCGCCTCTAAAGTTCACTCATTAACACGTTATATTTTCTTAAGTCCTTATGAAAAACAATATATATATACAAAAGAAATAAAAAAAAAAAAAGAGATGTTTTATGAAGAGTTATATGCAGACTGTGACTTTCTCGAGTCTCTGCTGGTTTGTCTATTAACACACCTCACAGTGACAACAAGACTAGCAAACCCCCATAACTCCTGTATAGTCTGCTATACGACTGTAAACTGTAAACTAGCCAGCAACGGATGCACTGACAGTGTAGGTGGCAGTGTGTTTGTGCTTAGCTCAGTCTCTGAATGAGAGAACTCACCAGAGATTCAGGTTCTTTCTGTTATTTCCCTCCTGTCTCCTCTCACCTTTGTTTATGAAGCAAATTCAATAAGCCCCTTGAAACAACAAAACAACATGCAACTTTTGTTTTTGTTAAGATAGAACTTGATAATTAGCTTTAGAGGTGTCCTTTAAGCAGTTTTTTTTGCTTTGGACAGGGCCAGGCTAGTTGTTTTCCCCTGTTTTCAGTCTTTGTGCTAAACTGTCTCCTGGATGTAGCTTCATATTCTGATCTAACTCTCTGCCACAAAGCAAACAAGCCTATTTCCCAAACTGTCTACTATTCTATACTAGCACTATAAAAAAGTAACGTCTAATGTCTTTAAAATAGTACTCATGCTAAAATCAAGACCCACTGAAATACCTCGAAAAAATAAAATAAAATTGACAAAATGTATTAAAAAATTTAATTTGTAATAAAAATGTTATACATTGCCTACCAATGTAGACAGCATTGTCGGTCACCATGTACTTGTTGTGGTTGAGTCCATGTTGAATGTCATCCTCTTGTTCCTTGTGACTAAAAAACCTCTGCAAGTTTAAAAAAATCAGTGTGTAAGTGACCCCACCCACTCAATTTATCTCTTGCAGAAGGGACGGGCAGTATTTATGATGCATGTATTTAAAATACGTATTTCAAATACAAAATAAGATTTTGTTGTTTGTATTTGACAGGGTCGATGACAACAGCTTCTTATTTTGTATCAAAATACTTAAGTGTTTTTTATTTTGTACTTTAAAAATACTGTAAAATACTTTGTGTGAAGTTTACGTGAGGACATCATGAAATTGTTGCCTCTGATTGGTGGCTACTCAGGAAGAAGGTCAAGGTGAGAATGTGTAGTAGTTTTTACATTTCCTGTTAAGTTTAGGTGTTTCTTTTTGTAGCATCAGCTAAATCATTTACCAATTTATGTAATGTTCTAGCTAACTATTTTACCTGAGTAGCAGCCCTCACAGTTACTGTTAGCTTTTTTTTGTCAAAATGCACAAAAAGAAGCGTTAGCAGAGTTGTTGTACAAAATTACTTTGATGGTGATGGTGTAACTTGGTGTAAATTGCACACACGTGTGTCATATTGTTAATTAATCATTAACAACACTGAACGGCAACGCCATTGAACACCAGGTGTTAAACCCATACACCACTGGTGTCAGTTGTAGCTCCGATGATGCAACTTAGGTCCCTCATTACCAATCATTAAGGTAAACACCTTAGCAATATAATCTGTTAGTTCAACATTAAACAGTTGTTTACTTTAAAACTAACCTTCATCTGGGTGAATATTTGATCTGTTAACTAGTTGCAACTTTCACTAGCCGTTAAATCAGATATATCACATGACTCATTAGGCAGAGAAAAGCTGTTGCTCTTTAAAATTGTCCACTTAATCAGCTGAGTCAGTGTACTGCTGAAGGGATATATCAAATAGGTTTGCAAAGTGATTTCATGGTTCCTTGGAAAAGTATTTGTAGTATTTTTCAAATACAAATACACAGTAGTTTATTTTAATACATGGAGTGATTAGTGTATTTTGTAGTTTAATTTGATACACTTAACATTTGAGTATTTGTTGTATCTAGAAATACATATAATGTGTCTTTGCCCATCCCTGACTTGCAGCATAATTCAAGAAGAATGTCCTGTTCACTGCAAATACCATTTGGAGGAATTATGTTAACTCACGTACCACCTCTAATGAACAGTTGCGCAGCTGCATGCAGAGTGACTTGAGGGAGGTGACGAAGTTAAAGGTGAGGGGGTGAGTCTTCTTCCAGAAGCTTATCAGCAGGCGAACTCTGACTCCTCTCAGAACCACAGCCTCTCTGATCACCTCATCAATAGGCGACCAGTACCTAGCAACAAGTGAAATTATTCCATATTTTACAATCCAAATACATACAGACTCTAAATTTGAGTGTGTTTCTCAAATTTAAGTTACTGGCAGATCTGATTTCATTACATTTTTCTTCCCTAGAATGTGAAAGCTCTTATACAGTTTTGGTGTACCTTGTGACTGAGGTTCCTCTGAAATTCCGGCTCACCAGAGGGAGGTAGTCCGTCACGGATATAAAGATAAACGTCTTTGCACTCTGGATGACTTGATAGATGGCGTCTACATCTCTGGTGCGATCTTTAGAGCAGAAGACTTCAGGAGAGGTCTGTAGAAAGGATGCACCACTCAGACAAGTCTTGTACCCAAAATTTTATAAAGATCACAAAAGTTGAAGACCATCATTTAGATTTGGATCTGTTTGTTTCAGTTCAACAAACAACAGTTGTAAACAGTATCTTTTAATTTACACCCCACTGGAAAATGTTACACTGATAAGGTCAACATAGTTTGGGTTTATCATTTTCCACAGATTCAGTGAAACATTTGACAGACCAAAGGGCAAAAAACAACAACAAGGCGCATTTCTCCAACCATGTATCATTACTAGAAGAAGTGAGGCACAACAGCCGATTGGAGTTGCTAGCAGCTTGTGACAGTGTGGCTCCATTAGTTCCTGTAGGATGATTAATGTTCTAAATGCAACTGATAAGCGTCTTGTCCCTTAGAGGGTAACAAGATTCATTACTGTCAAATTAGGCTGAGGTACTGTGATTTTCAGACTCAAGATGTTCCTCGGCATGATATTAACACGATTAATCACCCCCTGTGTGCGTCTGTTATTAGTCGGTAATGAAACTTTTATAAAGACATTCACCATCTCGTCCAGAGTCAGGATATTGGTGCCTCAAGAGGAATATAGAATAGTCTAAGAATTTATTGCAGACACAACCTGTAGTTTGTGCATTTTGCACAGAGTCAATCAGTGTGTTAACATGCAAGAAATACTGCAACATAACAAAGTTGTTCCTCACAGACACATATGCAGTGGCCTGGGTAGAGTTGAGTTGTAGCTCCAGGGCGTCATGCCTGCCGTAGAGAGCTGTAACTCTCTTTGACCAGATGGAGGGGATGTAGTCCCTCTCATGGAGCTGCCAGTAAAATGAAAAGACTCTGTGGAGGTCCAGAGCCAGACAGCTGCAGTTATACACCACTAAGCCTAGTTCCTTCCTCTGTGGGGTGTCAGAAAGGAACACACAGAAAGAGGTGATGCAGCAGAAAAGTTGCAGTCTGAGTGTAGGTGTATACTCTGGATAGGCATGGTTTAGTGAGAAAGGAAAGTTTAGTAAGATAAAAGGCAAAAATGATGCTGATATTAGAGTGAGAATATTACACTGTAAGAGGATTTAATCATCTAATAACATCTAAGCATCATAGAGTACGGTCTAGACCTGCTCTTTTATGAAAAGCGCTGTGAGATAACTGTTGTTGTGATTTGGCGCTATATAAATAAAATTGAATTGAATTGAATTGAATTGAATAATAGTAGTAATTAACATTAGAATAGGTTCCAATAAGGCAACATAAAAGGCAGCAAAGAGTCTCTACAGCCATGGTATCGGCTCTGTGAGGCTAGGCACAGTTTACAGTAGCATGCTAACATGCTCACAGTAACATGCTGATTTATCGGGTATAATACCATATATGACGAACATGGTAAATATAATACAGTTGGACGTATTGGCATGTTACCATTTGCTAAATACCACTAAACACAACAGCTGAGGCAGCTGGGAATGTCATAAACCAAAGTGTTGGACAACAAGTTTGACCTAATGATGGTGCTAGATGAAAAGTTAATGGATCACCAAAGTTATTATTGTACAATTCATCCTGACAAATCTATACAATAGTTGTTGAGACATTTAACTCAAAACCACAATAATCAACACCATGGTGGCGCTAGAGGAAAAGTCAGGGGATCTCCAAAGTCAATAGGAGTCCTCCTCTGGGAAGAATGGGTATCAAAATTAATGGCAATCAATAGAGCCGCAAGCATGGCTAAAAAGAAGCAAAATGAAAAGTGAATAAGAGGCAGTTGTTCTAAATATATTCTCGCCTGGTCATTAATTACACTGCAGAAATTTGTTTGTTTTGTGTTTATTCTATTTTGGTGAGTGACCCAGAAGGAAGCACAGAGATGTTTTAGTCTACTCTGCTGTATGTATACTGTATGAATTTCTGACAGATTCTGCCTTGCTCCCTTTCTGTCTCTGTTCTTTCCTGTCCTTCTATCATTTGCTCTGTACAGTGTGTGTGTGTGTGTGTGTGTGTGTGTGTGTGTGTGTGTGTGTGTGTGTGCGCGCACCACTACCTTCCCTCTGGCTCCTTAGTTAATTTCACTGAACAGTAGTTATACCTCCAGCCACCATTGAAGCATGAAAACTGCCAGGTAATCACTTCAAGTAGTAGTATGCTAATGCTCCTTAGTTCCTCCCCTGTTGTGAATTACATATTAAATGCAAACTGAAATGCTACTTGTCTTTTTGGCCCGCCTCATACAGCAATCTTTAATCATCCCTGATGCCCATTAAGACCTGCTGGAGTAACTAACTGCATAAAAAGGTACAGGTGTGAAGTGGAATTAATCCAGACTCTGTTATATTTCAAGTCTCTGTCGGGTGCCAAGGTTATCATTCAATTCAATTTGTGTACGTCCAGCTTTTGTTTCTGAGAGACCAAAAGCTACTGAGGTCATTTTAAGGCCAGAAATGAAACGTAGACCTGACCACACCTGGCTGCAGGGGCTCATTTATCCTCAGGGTTGTTGATGTTTGTTGTTACCTTGGAGAGTGACCTCCAATCCATATCAGCACTCCCGATGTAAATGTGCTTCCGATCCACTATCCAGAATGAGGAATGTAGCTGTCCTCTGGTAAGAGCTGTCATATTTACAAAATGAACCTCTGCATCTAGACAACGTAAGACAGAGAGACAGACATGGAGTGGCGGTAGTATGAAATGTTTGAAAGTATGAGATGGGAAGAATCATGGAAATCTGCCATTTGCCCTTGGACAGATATGTGGGCAAAGCAGGCATGCAGCCCGAGAGGTGAAGGCTTTGACAGGAAACCAGTCAGGTACATTTGCACGTTCACGATTTTTTAACCTTCATTGCAAAGTTTGGCTGACATAAAGATTGTATGACCTGTGCTGTGGAGCTGCTGGATGGGGCTACACAGTGTAAATGACCCTAAATCTGTTTTCCTTGAGACAAATCAGAGATGCTGTATGCGAAATGTATAACATAGTGTTGCTGGCCAACTAAAACATTTACTAAAATTGTCAGAATACATGGGAATCTTCTTAAAAAAAATGGTTTCTGCACAAGAAATGTTGTCATATGAGTTCTTAGGAGCTATAAATCTTCAGTCTAGTTGGCTACAGTGACTACAAACTACAAATTGCTTTTATAGAATGAAAATATGACAGTCACTCACTGTGTGCTGCCAAGGTCTTCAGTTCAGCAGAGTTAGTCAGACTGCTGGCAATCTTCAGTTTAACCCCACGAGATTTCAGGCTGAGCAGTCTCTGGAACAAAAGCTGACCCTGAGGAAGAGAGTGATGTTCTGCATTACTGTAGTTGAGCATTTGAGCAGCGTTTCCATATGTCTCTTAAAAGGGCAATACTCACATCTCAGCAGGAATAACCTCATTAAAAGACAATAGACAGATTTACTAGAAAATAATTGCATTTCTTCTTACAAAACACCTGGGAAATGCAGTTGGTTCATATTCAGCAGGAATGTAGGGGGATGTGTTCAGACAGTCTGCCATGACTTTGTACCTGTTTGGCAGTGCTTGGCGTTGTTTCCTGGTCCCAGGGGTTTAAAGCCCAGACAGGTGACACCACCTCAACTGAGTGCTTTGCCTGGTCCAACAGTGTGTGAAAGCCAATAGAGAGAGGGAGGTGGGGTCTGCCGTCCATGGGGAGAGAGAGGTCGTCTGGAATATTCTCCATAAGCTCGATGCTGAAAGTAACACGTGCACCTTGAGTTTCTGAAGCCTCAAAGGGAAACTCAGCAATTTTACACATTAAAGTCTTTTTACACATCTTTAGGAGTACTACTGTACAAATGTGAAAAAATGTTGTATAAAGCCATTTGTGGCTCCAGGGGAAGCTGTGTGAAATCTGACAAATTGCCTCAAGTGATGTCACTTAGGTGGTGTTGCAGTTACTGGTGTAACGAAGCCCCCAGGAGGAAGTACGCCATGTTTTGAAGCCACTTTGAAATGGTGGCCAAACCATGGAATAACAACTTCATGTGATGCACACTTGCCCCAAAAGACATGGACAAACATTGTTAAAGAAACTGCAGTTAAAAGGTTGATACTTTTTTTGAGAGTCACTACCCCTGCAAAATAACTCATTTCACAATCAGAATTTGATTCATTGGGTCCAATAACATTTGGAAAGTCTAGAAGAGCCACACAAATAAATCATCTAGCGGGCTTGCTGTGTGAGGAGGGGTTAGGAAATGCTAGTGCGCCCGCTCCTGTTGGGCTGCCCAACACAGAAGCTCCAGGTCATTTTATACCTGGAAGTCAAACTTTTTTGGCATCACGTGCCACTAAGCAGCTTTCATAGGAATGAACTGAGCCCCGCCTCCAACGCTGTATCCAGGTCACTTTATGTAAGTTGCATTGTGGGTAACATAGGTGTGGAATAAAAAGTTATCTCCGTTTCTGCTGCATTGATATTGATCCTTTCATTTTTTGTTAACTGTCCATCTTGAGACTGACAATGTTGCAGGAGTGCAATAATAAATTGGTGGAGTACTCTTTGGAGCGAATCATGAACCAATAATAATAACTAATAATTTGTGAATCGTAGTTGTTCCTAAATAACTTGAGGATTATGTATAATGATTAATTACTGGAGAACAGACTTGGAGATGCTATATTCATGAAGCATTATGTTATGATTAGTTCATAGGTTTTTGCACTATAAATGAATGAAAACCTTATTTTCACATCACACTTGCAGAGCATCTTACCTGCAGTCTGTGCTGCAGTTTTCCTCTGTGATACCATCCTCATCGTCCCCCCAAATGTCCACTGATGAGAAGATCAGCACCACCAGCACGGCGAAGCAGCAGAGAAGGGCAAAGATGGCAATGCACTTCTGTTGGGTCTGGAAGATGAGACAGACACAAACACATGTCAGACTTCGATCTTTTATCGAGTGTTTGTGAAAGATGCATGGTCCGCAGCACTGTAGAAAGCAACTCTTCCCCTGTTGTTATACAGCAGGTTAAAATCTTGCAGTGAAGTCATTGACAGTTATTTTTGGGTGGTGTACAAAAGGGAAATGATCAACCCCAATGTCCTCAGTCAATATCATTGATTAGAGGATAGGATTCATGCTCAGTACAAAAACAACATGTCTTCTTTTGACAGTAGAAACCGTTGATTTGACAACTGGGCTGAGGAAGAGGAATTCAAAACCCAGGAGTCAAAATCCCCCAGCTTCACAAATCCCACTTCATGCCACAATGCAGAGGACAAGTGAAGTGGAACACTTTCCAGCTGAAGGCAAATTTATACACACTAAAGCCCAACAACAAGAAATCTTGGAAGGCTCTGGTTTCTGTATACTGCTTTGTTGTTCAAGTAAATCCCAGCTGAAAGGGATTTTATGACCTTTGTGCCATGTGATATGCCCAATGCTCAAAAAGTATGACAAGCAATATGAAAGGCTATATTACTGCGCATGTATGTATGTGCAGTATGTGGTATATACTAGTAATGTAATAAGGGTGGAGTGACAGTCAGTGTGGTCAGTAGTTATGAAGCAGCTTCCTTATTGCCCTGATCCAGCCCGAGGGGATTTGAGTTTCACTGTTTTAAAAGTGCAGTTAGGCACTTCTATTTTGCTTACGACTACAGGTTTTCACTGCTTATTCCCTGCTCTGTTTGGCTTTGTGGGTTATGTGAGCTGTCACCACATCTCATTAGATATTCTCTTTTTTTGCATTTGATCAATCAAATGAATTGCATCCTGCTGTTAAGTTCGGTAGCGTAAGCAGTTGATTTTCTCACAGAGATGATTCCCAGCTACAACTTTTATAAAATTTGACAATGAAACAAAAGAAAAACACTATTCAGCACCAAGTCATAGAGAAGATAGGGGGGAGGATGTTTGTCAACCTCATCTCACACTGTGTGTCTCGGGCAATGAGGCTGAAAGACTGGTGCCAGTCAGATGCACCTTACACTCTTCTGCTGACCACTGAGACCACTGAGCTCTTCATCACATTTAGCAGAGTCAAGGCCCATGCTTGACTTTTGGATGTGTACATGGCTGTTAGGAAACAAAGCCTCATGAAACAGAACAAGACTGACTAAGTGCGACAGATTGATCGCAGCTACAGATGCAGCAACATACAATATTTTCTTCTCTTCAAAATACACTAGATCCACAAGAGGTAACTGACACAATAAAGTGATAATTAAATTTTTAATACGAAGAATGTCAGCTGGAAAAAATGGATAATTGTGATTTATCGATTACCGATTTTATATCATGGTAAATTGAATGTTTTTGGGGTTTAAGTTTGGTCAAGGAAAGCAATTTGAAGACAAACACTTCGTTTGGGACAAATTGAGTTATTAATTTTTCACAGATTTGAAACAAAATCATAAGAATAATCACTAGAATCTATCTAGCAAAATAACATTGGCTTGTTTGAGCTTCTCACATGTGGGACGTTTCTTTTTTCAACATTTCATATAGAAAACATCTTTGCTTCTTTTACTGTTTTACTGTGACAAAACAATAAATGTGAAGATGGGCTGTGAGAAATTAGATTAGTCATTTTTAACTATTTTCTGACATTCTTTTTAGACTGAATCATTAATTGAAAATTAATTGGCCACAATTTTATTATTTATCCAGCAAAATGACAAATATTAGCTGGTTCCAAATCCCCAAGTGTGTGGATTTTCTTCTTACCTTTTTAGTCTTATTTCATTGTAAATTAACATATTTTGGATTTTGTAATGTTGTTTGGACAAAACAAGGAATATGAAGATGTCCCCTTGGGCTCTGGGAAAATGTGGCAGAAAACATTTTACAGAAAAAACGATTCAGCGATTATTCAAAGAAATAATTGCAAAATTAATCAATAACTAAATTGTTAGTTGCAGTCCTAACTGTGTGTATTATATACTTCTGGGTTTTCACTGGATAATAACACATTGAATGAATTCAAGGCTTAAAACCCAAATTAATCAATTAATGAATAATGTAATGTAAGGCAGCAAGAAAAGCCTGTAAACATGCACTAAAATCTCACCAAGAGACAAAGTGAGAATGATATCACGTATAAAATAGATGCAGAGTGTAGCTGAGTGCTGTGAACGTCACCTTCAAGGGCTCCTGTGTGTTCGATCCCGCCATGAGAGCAGCCATCACTTCTTCAAACTTCTCGGACAGGTGGGAAACAGCAGCTCAGTCACACATCTGTGTCTGTCTGTCTCTCTGTCTTTATCACCCACCCCTCAGCCCGTCCCACTCTGATGTCTTAACTCTTTGCTGCTGTCTTCATCCTGCTGGTTCTTCACTGTCCTGGAAGGTGTGTGTGTACATCTCAGCTCCTGGTCCGGACCATGTCCTGACATGGTTCTGCCAGCCTCTGACTGCCTGTATGTGAGAGAGCTGTATGTGTGCAGCTCACCCTCTGCTTCTCAGCCGAGGTGGTAAGAGAGATAGAGAAAGACCAACCCCTCTCGTTTAAACGGCCAATACAGAGCTGTGGCTCAGAGCCACAGCAACCCCCCTCCTCTTCCTCATCTCTCTTTATCTTCCTCTTTTATCTGTCTTGTGAACAAACCTCATCTGGCAGAAAGCAGTTGTGCTTAGCTTAGAGGGAAGGGATGCTGAAACATGCCACTAGTGTTTGACAGCTGCTGCAAAACTACCATATTGTTTTGAACTCATTAGGTGGGACACACTCATACATACACATATGCACCCAGTTCTGCCCAGAAAAGACAACATAATTTAAAACAGCCCCATAGCTCTCACTAATAACTGCAACTGATGACATAACTGCAAGTGAGCAGTATTGTCTGCTTTAATCCCCCATCCATCCATCGTCAACCGCTTATCCTGCGTACAGGGTCGCGGGGGGCTGGAGCCAATGCCAGCTTACATTGGGCGAGAGGCAGGGTACACCCTGGACAGGTCGCCAGTCCATCACAGGGCCACACATAGACAGACAACCACTCACATTCACACCTAAGGACAATTTCAGAGACACCAATCAACCTAGCCAAGACATGTCTTTGGGAGGAAGCCGGAGCACCCGGAGAGAACCCACGTGGACACGGGGAGGACATGCAATCTCCACACAGAAAGGCCGGGGCAACCGGGGTTTGAACCCACTGTGAGGCGACAGTGCTAACCACTGCACCACTGCGCCGACCTGCTTTAATCCCCACTATGTTTAAATTATTGTAATAAATTGTGCTTTTCAGTAATGCATCAGATTCCAGAGCGCTCACTCATATTTCACTTCCACAGTATATAGCTTCAAATCTAAAGTTTTGGCCCTGTGATGGACTGGCGACCTGTCCAGGGTGTACCCCGCCTTTCACCAGATGCCAGCTGGGTTTGGCTCCAGCCCCCCGTGACCCTGTACGTAGGATAAGCGGTTGACAATGGATGGATGGATGGATCTAAAATTCTGCCTCTACCTACTGCACAGTATAACACATTGTAGGGCCTCAGTGAGGAAACATTAAACATGCAAACACTTTCTTCCACCTTTTATTTGGCCCAACCCTTTTCTCACAGATGGATATAGAGTTGCCTAATAGCAGAAACCAACATATGCTGCTGACTGCAAGCAAGCTGCTGCTGTTTATGAGCTCACCACAGTTAAGGGAGCAAAAGAAGGAACCAATGGGGGACGAGAGATAACACAGAGAAGGAAGGTGGAAGAGTTCACAGTTGTAACTTCTGACACAATAGACTGAACTATATAGTGTTAAAAAAAAGTTTAAAGATTTTTTTAGCCACGCCGTAGACATTTGTGGTTTTGAGTGAAATGTCTCAACAACTACTGAATGGATTGCTACGAAATTCAGTTCAGACAGTCACGTTTCCCTCAGGAATAATCAGGAAAAACTGGTGATCCTCTTACTTTTCATTTAGCGCCATCATCAGGTACACATTTTAATCTTTCCAACTAATGACATTCCCATCAGCCTCAGCTGTTCTTGTCGATAAATGTTAAACTAACGTGCTAACATGCTAAACTAAGATGGGGAACATGGCAAACATTATAGAGAACCGTAGTAAAACTGGAACTTCTAGGTTTGGTTCCAAATATACAAAAACCTCATCCAAAAATCCCACTGACATTTGCAACAACGCTAATAACTAAAAGTCCAGCCTCGGAACAGAGTCACTCAACAGTGGCTCACTTCACAAAAACAATATAAAATTGTTGTTTATTCATTATTTTCGTTTTAATGTGTACACTATTTCCCAGCAGGACAGAAAGAAGTGTAGAAGTTTTTAGAAAGCAGAGATTACAACTAAAGAGTGGGAAATTGACATTAGAAGAGAGGTTGGATGATGGAAGTACCTGTGCTGCACGACTGTAGCTTTTTCAGGGGAGCTGTAGTTTTTTTCTGTGCTCATAAAGTAATAGTTGTTTAACTTTGTTTCAGTTTCTCATAGTAACTGCTGTAGCGGATGCTAAATTGTCTTAGAATAGGGAACATTAAAGCCAGGAACACATTTATTCAGGTGGACCAATGAAAAGCTGACTAAGGGATAGTTAAACAAGCTAGAGAAACAAAGGTTGACCCATGCTATCTATACTTTCTTAACATTAGTTAGCATAGTCGCTGTGTGCTTGTTGCCATGATAGCATAAGCATTTAGCTTAAAGCACTGCTGTTTTTCGTACACCTCGCAGAGCTGTACTCTACCGTGGCTGTACTTGCTAGTCTTTTAGTATATCAAATTACACAATAATTACCTTGTAAAAATGTCCCAGCCCTGAGGCATACCTCCTTTACATACTCACAACCAAACATAATATTTATCAATGAAACAACTGATGATTTGTCAATGTCATTCCCACACAGCATGGACAGCAAGGGTGATTTTTAATTATAAAGACTTGTGGAGCAATGCGTGAGATTCCAGAGAGATAGAGCAGAGGAACAAAGTCATAGCAGTGAAACCTGCTGTGTCTGTCTGAGGCAGGTGCCCTCTGCACGTCACCCTGTCTGTGAGCACAAAATAAAGAGAGAGAGAGAGAGAAAGAGTCAGAGAGGACAGAAATGTTTGGATCACTTCCCAAGAGAGGTGAATGTTCCTAAAGCTGCATATATGGGGTCAAACAGTTACATTTTGAAAGAGGCGAAGTCAAAGATACGGTAGCCCTCAAGTGAGAAAACAATATTCTGGTGACACATTTTCCAAGTCTGATCTAATAGTTTTTCTCCTGTGTTCAGAAGAACAGATGAAAAAACAGGTTTGCCAGGATAATCTTTCCATAACATGTTTTCTTCCACTGTGAAAACAGATGAAAAACAAAAGTTTTGGCAGCTGAATTTTCTTTTTGTGTTGTGGTAAAACGAATTTTGTCCACAAGAGGCTGAAACAGAAACATGACAACATTATAATAATGTTACATAACTTGCTAATACGCATTGTGTTCTTTGTATTTAAGGTGGAAATTAAAACTCATCTGGAAGAAAACATTAATGCTTTCAGTCTTAGGCCCCATCCCCACTACTCGTTTTATAACGGCTACATTTGCACCTCCCGTCCAGACTAAAACGTCTACAACGAAGACCAAAAAACTGAGAAGTTTGAAAATGCTGCTGATCCCGTTTTTCATTTTAAAACTCCGGGTAGGGTTTTAGTTGGGACGGGCAAAACCGGAGGACTTTAAAACGATGACACAGATGCTCACATTTGGCTCTCTGAGTCTTATAAGTCATGCGAACCAGAAACAAGATGCTACTGACAGAGTTTTTGATTTGGTATTTTTATTAAAATATTTTGTACCATGCAAGTAACATTTACAGCCTACTCTTGTACTGTGTATGTCCCCGTAATTACTTTGCGACTATTTTACGCCGCCACAGTCACTTTTAACTCCTGTGTTACATTCAGAAACAGTCCCAGCTTGTTATTGGTCCTTGCAAAAAATCTGGTGCAGTTCTTCGTCTGCATTGGGATACTTGCAGAGAGACCATGTTTACTCTGGCACGCTCATACCCAGGGCAAGTGAACGGCCACTAGATGTGCGTTTTCAGTCGTTTTAGAATATGGGGTAGCGGTGCCCTTCAGCCTCTTGTGGTCGAAATTAGTATTAATACATCAATAGTCTGTTCACAGCTAAAAGAATAGGGAACTTGTTTTTCTCACTTGCCTTTTACGGCTTCTGTAAAACAGGATGGGTTTTTTACTTTTTTATCATGAGCACAGACCATCAACTGAGACAGAACCGTGGGGCAATTATCTGAGTAAAAACATGAACGACATCCCCAGCTAACGGTCAGAACCGGTTACGCCAGGAAACTGTTTACATAGACAACTGACCAACAGCACAGTCACCACTATGATTGATGCACCACTGAATACAAATGTATGAGGTGCCTACCAGTCCATTTTCTTTTCTGTAATGTTGAATTGCTGAAGAGCACTTTTTGATCTGTACACTTTCAAACAACGCTTTTTGCAGGAGAGATGTTCAGAGGTCATGGTACCCTTAACAGTTTATTCGTACTCCCATCCGACACTGTACAGGACATCATTATACAATAATGTACGGCACAGTTCTCCAACACAATGGACCAATTATAAACTGTCCTCATCTTTAAGAGCCACACTGCCAGGCACATTCAGACTTTACACACCAATGAGCAAATCATAATACCGGTGAAGGCTTTTATGCACAGTGTGTGTGTATGACATATGATAATATATGGTGGTAAAAGAACCTTGAAGTCTATATTTCTTCAATCAGTCAGTTATTACTTTTTTTTTACTTCAGAAATAGGAAATGGCTCCCTGGGTTTTCCTTCATCATGTCTTTCATTTTTCGTAGGTTTTGACATTTTGTTGCTATTTAGTTATGCAGGAATTATGCCCCACTCCCATCCAAACATGTCCCCACATTAGGGCCAATGAAGGACGCTGCAATGTAGGTGTTTCACCTTCACACCAAAGCTCAACAGCAAGTTTCCATGTGTGCACAGGATGTGGTGGGTTTTTTTTAACGTTGCCATGGCGTCATTCTCAGTGAGATATGTGCTGAGTGAAGGCTGACTGGGCGCAACGCCATGTCTCCCATGGCGTTGGGCTATATGCCAATGGGGTTGGGGATGGGGTGCAGATAGGGATCCAGAGGTTAAAAAAAAGATTCTGTTAGGTTGTCTTGTTCAGAAGCAGAGTACTAGATGTTTGGCCTCTACAACAGGCCACGTGGTGATAGAGAGAGGAGGAATCAATTGTTTTATTGATCATTTGATAATAGATGTTTTTTCATGACAAAGCACTTGCTGGATGGAAAAATGAAAACACTCAGTGGTGGAAATTACTGACAATCTGCCACCCCCCCATTTTTTATTTGTATATGTAACAGATAACAAAAGTAGGGATAAAATGAATGGGAAAATGTCATGCATGTTGTCCAAACAGTACGTGTTTCTGGAAAACCTATAATAAAAAGGTTATTTAAAAAAAATTTAAAAACACAATCAACAAAGTCTGCACGTAGTCCACACATGAGGATGTGTGTGTGTTTTGCACACTGACGTTTAGGTAAAATGCAATCATTTGTTCATCTCAGTTAAGACAATTCATGCCAAACAGGTGCTGGGTCTCACATCCATGACATGGCTATAGTCTGCGAATGCAGCTTGTGTAAAACAAGCTGTGAATGTAAATGAACTTTAACTTGGAACCAAAAAGAGGGTTTCCATTGGCTGACCCTTCATGGGGGAAGAGTAAACCCCGGAAGTGCAGCCATCTTGGCACCAGAGATATAAAAGAGGGCAACAAAACTTCTCCTTGTCTTTTCCACACTGTGTGAGCAGAAAAAGGAGACAGGTTACTTAACGCTGAATTATTTTGGGGCAAAGTCATCAAATTTTTTCAGTGATTTTTATTAGATTTTACTGCTGATTCTAGGCATGTAGTTTTTATGTCCAGGTGACCTGTGAAAGTGCAGCAATGGCTCTCTCCCCATTCATTCAGATAGGGGCTTGTTAGTCTGAAATAACTGCTCGGAGGCGTTACCAAGATGGCTGCCAAGTGGCAGGACTTGCCTATAAACCCCTTTACCAAGATCCATCACGTAAGAGGCTTGTATGTCTGGACAGAAGATAAGTTAACTGTTTTATTATAACTTTTACAAGCTTCACAAGGAATGTTTAAAGACGGCCATGTCTTGCTTCACTGCTGTGTGTTTTTCCGTGCCATGCATGTTTATTGTGTTAGTACCACCCTTCTGTTCCTATAACTGAGTGAAAATATATTCAGTATTTTATTCAAGTCCAGTAACATGGCTGCTGAATGTAAATTTTACTACCGGTTCCTGTCTGATAAAGTTGTAGCTGTTGTTTGCCACGATAATCAGGATTCTGGCGTCAGCCCCTGTTGTCTTACTCTATCTAACCAAAGCCAGCATATGCTGCTTAATGTAAAGCTCACTGCTGGTTACTGTAGTATAGATTGTAATGTACTGTATAAAGCCACAACAAAAAAGGATCTTGTAAACTTGCTTCTTTGTGCCTATCTTCTCCTTCTTCCTGTGTACTAACTCCACACACCTGCCACGTGACCTCTGCAGCTAGCCTGACCTGTGACCCACAACAGCCTAGCAGTAAGAGAGAGAGATTCCAAAATCTGCTGGCGAACCACTCATGTGGGCGCATCTGTCTAAAGATATAGTTTCCCTTGATGGCATCGCCCTGGCCTCCAGCACCACTGTGAGGAATCTTAGAGTTATCTTTGATCAGGACATGTCGTTTAAGTCTCACATTAAGCAAATTTCAAGGACCGCCTTTTTTCACCTACGTAATATTGCGAAAATCAGGAACATCCTGTTTAAAAATTATGCAGAAAAACTAGTCCATGCATTTGTTACTTCTAGGCTGGATTACTGCAATTCCTTATTATCAGGCTGCTCGAAAAAGTCCGTTAAGACTCTTCAGTTGATCCAAAATACTGCAGCACGTTTTCTGACAGAAACCAGGAAAAGAGATCATATTTCTCCTGTCTTAGCTTCTCTGCATTGGCTTCCAGTAAAATCCAGAATAGAATTTAAAATCATTCTTCTTACCTACAAAGCTCTTAATGGTCAGGCACCATCTTATCTTAAAGAGCTCATAGTACCTTACTACCCCACCAGAGCACTGCGCTCCCAGAATGCAGGGTTACTTGTAGTTCCTAGAGTCTCCACAAGTAGACTAGGAGCCAGAGCGTTCAGCTATCAAGCTCCTCTCCTGTGGAACCAGGTTCCAGTTTGGGTTCAGGAGGCAGACACCATCTCCACATTTAAGGGTAGGCTTAAGACTTTCCTCTTTGATAAAGCTTATAGTTAGGGCTGGCTCAGGTGAGTCCTGAACCAGGTCATGTACCAGATTGGTGAGGATCGGATTAAATGTGTAGGATGTAAAATAACCCCTGCAAAATTAACTAATTCAAAATGGTGAACAATATTTTCTTTATTATGCTTGATGAATGACAACTTGGTGGTACTGCACCAAAAACTCTTTGATTCTTCCTTTGCAGATGGCCTAATTTTTCACCAAATCTTACTGAAATCTGTTAAATTGGTTTTGAGATATCCTGCTAACAAATTGACTTAGCCTGTAGATCTATACAGTAAGACTGAAACATTACAAGCTCATGTAATCACACCAGTGAAATTGCATACATTTATCATCAGCCCTTGTTTTCATTTTTGGTTAATCCCTCCCTTCCACCACCTCCTCCATCACTCTCACACATGATTGCATTAATCAGAAATCAACTCTAAACCTCATTTGTAGCTGGCAAAGACTCACTCATAACAAACCCCAATATGCAAATATCCATTACAATCATTGGCAAAATGTTTTTAAATTAGACAGGTATATCATCTGTATTTATAAATATGTCAGACTTTTGGATTGTTTGGTGTGAAAAGACAGTTTGGATTAGTGTGCCCCAACCTTACGCCGTTGTGCAGTTTCATCAGCTGATTATGTCACCGAATCACAGACCATAGCCAGGCTGTAAATATACTGTATATAAATGCCAGTAAATTGTGTAAATGGCCTGTTGCAAAGAGCCCAAGATGATATATATAGTTTTTATTTTGTCTGACCAATGGTCCAAAACCCAAAGATAATAAGAAAAGCAGCAAAGCTGAAACCAGCAAATGTTTTGGATTTAAGCTTGAAAAAGGATTTATCGATTATCAAAATTATTTATTTTCTGCTGATCACCTAATTGATTAAATGACCATTGATAATCATTTTAGCTTTGTCCTGCTTTTGCTTTTGTGTGCAGAAGGGAGTCCCCAGGTCATGAAAATTATTTATCTGTAACTAAGATAATTTACATACATTGAAGATGGCGCCACTGGTTTCTATAGAACATGCTTTAAGTAAAGGTGAAGGTTTAGACTGACACTCAGAAATGAAAATATAAAAATATCAAAAAAAATCACGAGTAAGTTCTGCTAGTTGAGATTGTAGGAGCCTTGGTGTGTGTCTTTTTGTGAGTGTGTGTACTTGGTGTGTGGCAGCACTGAAGAAAGTGGTAATCAATTCTCATTGGAGGCAACAGCTCAATTGCACACCTCTCCAGCAGCAATTCTCCTGTGCTTAGGCTGATGCACCACAAGCATGCAGAATGAATGAGTTTCCAGTGGGTGAAACTAATACCTCTCCTGGGCTCACGGGATGCTATATTGCATATTCGACAATGTGGCTGTTGAACAAATTCCTCCGCATATACTTTTACACACTTAAGATACTTCTGGATACGCTTTTAGATACTTACAATAGAATATTCAGTTTTCAGGCTAGTGGCTTACTTTGTTGTGTTTTTCACATGCCCCTCTTCAATTTATGAGTTTTCACCCCTTCACCTTCCAAAAAGCAGATATACAGTTCAATAAATCATAGCATAATGTTTGAGAGGTACTTGACACTTATCTCACCTGTTCCAGCTTTTCTTTGCGTCGGAGAAAGATGGATGCAGAGTACTGGACAGCACTGTAGCTGCTGCTTTTCATTTGGGGCACACAGGACAGGGGTGCTTTGGGAGCCTCCTCTTTCCCCCTCGACCTTGGATCATCTGACAGTTCCATTGATGACCTATGAGCTGCTGCCTGCTGGAGCACAGACAGTCCGATGTACACGCACACATGCACGGGCGCACGCGCACTCGCGCACACACACACACACACGCACACACACGCTCACAGCCAAACACACATGGAGATGCTGTCACTCCTGTCGTCCCTCTTTTCTATCTATCATTCAGTAGCTGAATCAGCCACTATTGGTCTCTGTGCTGTCTGAGCTACAGTATGCACCCTGCCTGTTTGTGGCCAGAGCACCAACTCCTCCTCACACTCCCACACACTTGTTGGGGAGGGTGTGTGTGTGTGTGTGTATTAGTGTGTCTTTGTGTACGCATATGTAGTACAGTCTCCCAGGCGGTATGGGAGGGGCAGGCAATGGGGCGGCGGTGCATTAGGAGCAGCTGCACTGGGCAAGACAGAGAGCAGCAGAGAGAAGGGGAGTAATCTGATTGAGAAAAGTGTGAAGAGACAGACTTCAGACATGAAGACACGTACGCACTCTCACACAAACTGTATGAAATGAAATTTATCTCATTTGCATCACACTAACAGAATACTGATACTGGCAGAGACAAAATGCCCTGAAGTACTGTACCCTCACCTTAAGAAACCTTTGGCACAGGTCTAGAAAGACACCATATGCCTGACGTAGTAGGGGCACACACACAAAAACACACAAAAACAAGGTGATTTTATAGCCTGCACAATTTAAGTTATGGATACAAAAAGGTGCTGGTGTAAGAAAAATTGACTTTACACTGATCTAATTGCAAAACACAAATCCCCCTGTGGCCCCTGTGTCAATACTAGCAGAGCTACTGTAAGTAGTCTTTAGATTCATTAATTCAGTCCTTGTGTAGCATTTTTAAATGAGACCATGATAGCTGTCATTATATTTAAAGCACTAGTTCCACATTTTGGGCAATGCGCTTAATTGCTTTCTTGGTGAGAGTTACATGAGAAAATTGATATCACTCTCAAGTCGGTTTCATATCCAGTCAATATAAGGCTTTTGTCAGTTGTCGGTTAGCTTAGCTTAACAGAAAAAGTGGAAACGGCAGTTTTGTCTGTTCTGTGAATGTGTGCGTCCTTGTGCGCGTGCATGACACAAACATAACGGGGTATTTTACAAGTAAACTCAACATAGGACCTATGAATCAGATGTGTTTAAAGTGACAAGCTGGTCATCATAGAGAGAATGGGATAATGGCACACATTTATAGTCTCTCCTGGAAGGAATTCATAGCGTTGCACTTGGTTGTTCACATGGAAAATGAGCTTGACCATTAAAACCCCGCCTCCTTTCTTTCTCACCTCTGCACAGCTGGCCAATCACAGCATGAGGATTTGTAGGGTACCACAGTGTGGGGACTGGTTCCTGTGAAGCTGAACTGGGCCAACAACTTAAAAAGAGAGAAGATTATACACTACAGAACAGGGAAGCCCTTATTGGTAGTTAAAGTTTAAGAAATTGTCGGACACTGCCCCAGAAAGTTAGGGGAGGGGTTTTCCAAACCTGGTTGACCATCCAACAAGGAGTCCTGATGAAGCATACTGGCAGCTTTAAGTCTCTGCTGGTTGCTTGCCAACCGCATGGTGAAAACAAGACCAGCCAAGAAAAGTCTGGCACATTACCCCTGTAAAACTGCAACCTGTTGTTGGTCCACTTTTCCATTTTTACAGAAACAAGATATAATGTGTTAATTGGTGAGCTTTAGAGGGGCTGGTATTCAGATTTTGTTACTTTCAGACAGCACAAGTTTCAATTCCTTATGATAAGCTAAGCTAACTGCAGCAGGCTACAGTCAGTCTCATGCTTTTGCTTATTTACTTCTTTTTTGTAAAGATGCTTAAAAATGTTTAACTCTGGCTTTAACAATATCATAACAATATTATTATATCAAGGTGGCTAATCTTTCAGCTTTTCAACAACAAAAGTCAATCATTACTTTTGATGGACTGTTCCTATCTAACTGTGTTTATGCACTACTTCTGCACCAGCCTATAGCGGATTTGCACACTGAAATTGCTGACAAAGTATTTTTTGCCTTTTCTGAATGTCCTCCGCCCCAATAAGCAATGACGTTCCATCAATGAGTACGTGCAAAATATGTAAATGCCTCCAGTATCCTGCTGACACTTGGCGTAGTGTCATATATCTTACTCACACTGAGGCCACATGGGTGCTAAATCATCTATGGCAGTTCAAATTACATTGAATAGGAGATAGGGCACATCATCAGGGCAAATATGTATTATTCATATTTATTTTTTAATTTGTGTACATTAGCAAATAAACACATTATGTTTATTTTAAGGAGGTCCAGGCTGACACCTGAGAGCCAAAAAAGCTGCAGTGCTTTGAATATTTTATTTATGTGCAATAAATGCAAGCAGGGTGAGTGCAGCAATGAAGCCAATAGGGAACCTGAACTTGATAAAACTAAGTGGGAACAATTCAGCCAAACTGTTCTCACTTAGGTGAACACCTGCAGAAGCGCTGATGTGCACCAGCAGCCGCAGTTAATGTTGCTCGCAAGGGAGAAAAACCCTGACACAGATTTAAGGATTAAGGAAGTAGAGCAGAATATCTGGAGACATACAATTAGTAGTGCAGTGGCTTTGGCAGTGGGGCCTCTAAAACCTAATTTGTCGTGTTGACTTGCCTCTGCAAAGAATGAGAGAGAGGCGAGAAAGGGAGGGAGACTGAGCTTCTTGTGGAGGAAGGATCTGGGAGGTTGGAGCTTCACAGAGGAGATACTGGGTTGGCCAAGTAGACACTTATATAGAGTAATTTTTAGTAGAACTAAACAAATGAGGTTTGTTCTCACATATGATATGTTATGGCTGACGTAATCTGCACTCTGCGCATGCGTTGGCGTCTGTAGCCACCTGTCGGAAGCTCCGTCTTAAACCGAACTCTTATCCAGTTTTAATCCACTCTTTTTCGTTACATTTTTTATATCCTTTTTATTGAACTTAAAACTTAAGTTTTACGTGGGTTAAGGATTTTAGCCATCCGACATGAATTTTAAGCTAGATGACCGTAAAAACGTGATCAACGCTACTGATCGCAACAAAGCTCCGGTGACTATGCTAGCCAAAATAACTCTGCCCCATGAGGACTGCACACTCCTTAAGAAAGCGAACAAGAAGATTGCTGACCTTATGGACTACATCCGACGACTTTCAGAGGAACTCAAAGAGAAAGATTCCCTGCTGACTGGCTTTATGGATGTGGCTTCAGTACAAGCCAAACAGATTGTTTCTCTTAGCGCAACCGCTAACATCCAGGACACCGTGTTTTGGGACCCCTCTAGCCTTCCCAAGCTTTCCTCCTGCTCGACTCCAAAGCATCAGTCAACCTGGGCTGAAGTGGTGGTCCGTGGCTGCAAGAGAGGCTCGGATGGGGCTGCCTCTCCTCCGCACATCGGCCCCTCCAACCGCTATGCAGCCCTGTCTGACGACACTCCGGTCCAACAAGTGGATGCACCTGTGGCTTCGAGTCTCCCTGATATGGATCTCTTTCGGCGGACAGTGCCTGCCGACACTGTTGCATCTCCTCCACCGGCTACATCTCCTGCACTGGGCCGCCGGTCTGCCGCCGGGCCTGATCGGCGGCCGTCATCCCGGTCAAAAACCTCCGCTTCCCGACGTAGGATCCTGAAGGAGGCTGTGCTCAGACGCTCCGGAGGCCGTCTCTACCCTGCACCGTCGGATAGCCCTTCTCTCAGGTCTGTTACTGCTACTCCAACACAACACTCGGCAGCTCACACAGTCCATCCTCAGTCCGCACGCAGTGTTGAAGCAGATTCTGCTCAGTCCTGCTCTGGAACCCACAACCAGCATCTCCTCGTCCCCTTTTCTCCCCAACCACACTAATAATTGGTGACTCCATAACCAGAAACCTCCGTTTCTTTAACGCTACCACTCACTGCTTCCCGGGTGCCACCACAGCTGACATTTTAAAAAAACTCCAGGACCTAATGCCGTCACTCCCGTCCTCCATCACAAGAGTGATAGTCCATGTCGGAACAAATGACACAGCTCTTCGGCAGTCTGAGCTGACAAAATCAGATTTTAACCGTCTTTTTAACTTTTTAAAGCAGTGTGGAAAGTCCGTTTTTATCTCTGGTCCCATTCCCACAGTTGGTCGCGGTGCTGGCCGCTTCAGTAGACTCCTTGGCCTCCACGACTGGCTCCAGTCCGCCTGCAGGGCTCATCGTGTGTAATTATTAATAATTTTAATATTTTCTGGCAAAGAATGTCTCTTTTTAAGACAGACGGACTTCACCCAAACAAACGGGGCTCAGAAATGTTAGCTGCGCACATACAGCATGTGGTGCGGTCCACACATGACTTACGTGAATGACTAATCATTCATGCAGCACACCTGGACACACCACCGCTCACTGAACAGATCTCTGGCTCACTGCCACAAACAACTGTCTCCACCTGCTGGCATGTAAAGGCTTCTGCTCCCAGCGCTGTTCCAAAGACTTCTATTCCTGTCATCATCAGGCATAGACCAGTAAACCGAAATGGATTAGGACAACTGCACCAACTCCAGCACCTAGAACAAACACATTTAAAATGGCTCTCTTCAATATGAGATCACTTTCAAGTAAGACTTTTATCTTAAATAATTTTATCTTGTCTGCAAATCTAGATTTTATGTTTTTAACTGAATCCTGGTTGCAAATGAATGACTATAGCCAGCTAGCTGAACTGTGTCCGCCTCAATATGATTGTTTTAGTCAACCGAGGGTCAGTGGTCGTGGTGGTGGGCTAGTGAGCGTGTATAGGAAAAATTTTAAATGTCATCAAGTACGCTGTGATGAATTTAACTCCTTTGAAGTTCTCACTCTTAAAGTTGGAGGGCTGCAACCTATCATATTTGTTATAATTTATCGCCCCCCAAAACTGCCTGGAGGATTTTTATCAGAACTTCCTGAATTTTTATCTACTCTGGTTTTAAATTATGACAGAGTTGTTCTTTGATTTTAATATTCATGTTGATGACCCCGACAATGTTAATGCAACTAACTTTTTAAATATGGCCACTTCTTTTAACTTCAAACAACATGTCAAAGGGCAAACACATAACCGTGGTCATACACTGGACTTGGTTTTTACCCTGGGTGTCAGCATTTCCTCTGTGGAATTGGTGGACATGACTATATCTGACCACAGATGTATAGTTTTTAGCTGTGATTCGCCTGTTACTCATGCCGCCTCACCAAGCTCCGTGTGTTCTCGCATCTTTAATGAACAAAGTGTTTCAAAGTTTTGCGCATTCTTTCAGAGCCAAAGCCAACACCTGTCTGATTCCAACACCAACAATCTGGTCGATCACTTCAATCATATCTGCTTGTCGTCACTAAATATTACTGCTCCTCTAAAGGTTAGGCCTACGTCTAAAGCTAGTAAGCAACCCTGGATAAATGACAGCATTCGCAGCCTAAAAAGGGAATGCAGGAAAGCAGAGCGCAGATGGAAAAAATCCAGTCTCCAAGTCCATTACCTCAGTCTGAAGGATTTATTAATTAACTACAA
>NC_060153.1:23975365-23995768 GCF_021292245.1 Micropterus dolomieu
CTGTGGCAAAGAACCTTGGTGTTTGGTTTGATAGTAATTTAAATTTCGAGCAGCAAACCACAAAGCTTGTTCAATCATGTTTTTATCAACTTAGAAATATAGCAAAAATTCGATCTATGTTAACTTTTAAGGACACCGAGACCATTTTACACGCCTTCATCTCATCACGCCTGGATTATTGCAACAGCCTTTTCACCTGTTTAACCCAAAAATCTATTGATCGACTCCAGACTGTCCAGAACTCAGCTGCCAGGCTTTTAACCAGAACAAAGAAATATGACCACATTACTCCTATTTTAGCTTCATTACACTGGCTGCCAGTATGTTTTAGAATTGACTTTAAAATTTTATTGATCACTTTTAAAGCTCTTCATGGCCTCTCGCCTTGTTATATTTCTGACCTTTTAGTCCCATACACACCAGCACGTACCTGGAGATCAGGCAGAGGTCTGTTGTCTGTTCCAGAGTCTCGACTGAATACTAAAGGGGACAGAGCGTTTGCTGTCAGGGCCTCGAGGCTCTGGAACAGCCTGCCCGAGGAAATCAGGTCGGCTGAGTCAGTGAACTCTTTTAAGTCCCTTCTTAAAACATACTTTTATAGGAGAGCCTTTCCCGATCTTATTTGACTTTATTTTATCCCTTTTATTTTATTGTATTTTACTAATTTTATATTAATTTTTCATGCTCTTATCTTGTTTTTTTTGTATTATTCTTTACACTTGTTAAAGCACTTTGTAACTTGTTTTTGAAAAGTGCTCTACAAATAAGGATTATTATTATTATTATCTGACATGGACCTTTTCCCTTTTTAATATAGAATTAAAAAAAATCAGTGGTAGAAGAAGCAATCAAATTCGTATGTAATAATAATAATAATGATAACGCTTTAACATGAGGGTGGAACTGAAGCTTATTTTAACTATAGTTAGGATTAAGGTTAAGCTATGCTGCTTTATATTTATGATTTGCATGTAAAATGTTAATCTGCAAACTCTGTCGTATAAATGTAGTGCAGCAAAAAGTACAATACATGTAGTGGAATAGAAGTAAAAAGTGGCATAAAATGGAAATACTAAAGTACAGTACAAGTACCCCTGTAAATCATTTCAACACTGTGAACATGCACTGCATTGAAATTAATGTTTAAAGAAAAAACAAAATATCTCTTAATTATCATGCATTTTATTGGAAATAAGACAAACAATGCACAGGTATTTTTAAGGTCAACATATAACCTAACATCATTACAAAAAAAAACTTCATACAAAACATCCAAACAAAAATTACCCAAATGCTCAAACAGAATTAACGGCAAAATGCAATTATTAATCTTTTATTAAAGTTTGGCTGAAATGTTTAAACAGCTCTGATCAGGTTACATTCATGTGTAAACATTGGTATGAGGCAAGACATTGGAAACCTACAGTCATTACAGTCTCCATCCTTCCATTGCATCGCTATCTGCAGGACGTGGAGGTAGCCCCTGTCAATGCTGGTTCAAACACAACATTTCGTTTGTGATCACAAAATAATTTGACAAAGCATTCATCTACAGGCAACTGGCATTCACCCTGCTTTGTTTTTGGTCAAGGACATCAACATGATAAAGGAGCGTCATGGGGCATGTCAGGTCCTGGTCCCTCAGAGATGAATATTAACATATATCAGCTTTCTAAAACACCGTAACACCTCTTATCGCCAACTGTAATGATTGTTTGATCCAGGGCACTTGTGACAAAATACATTTGGAAGAGGAAAACCTTTCTGGGAGCTACATTTGATTTTATAGTTTATATTAAAACCCATGGTCTATCTTTGATACACTGGTTTCAAATGACATTGCCACAAGAAAAAAGGCATGGATGGGAGTTTTTCATTTAGCTATAATAAACATTTACACTGGTACATACTGTACATACCCAGTTCTTTTCCAAGACAATAAGCAACGTGGCCTTTTCTGATGGAAAATCATTACTGAGACACGTTTGGGGATTGCAACTGCAGCAGGCCAACAATATATTCATTTTAAAATTATTCTAGTTTGGGTTTCTACATTGGCCTTAAGTCAACTGACTGACAAGCTTATGATTGGAACACAAAGATTTCAAAGCTTGTAATTACTGAGCAAGACTGAATTTTACTTTTTGTAAAAGCTCTGATTTAAAAACTCTCACCCTCTCATCTTTTACATCTGTTCTTTTTTGTTATTAAGGATAATGGATAGTAAGAATGAGCTGTAATGCAGAAGGATTAATGTATATTATGTCACAGCTTCTTCATAAACCCACCAATAAATACTGAAATGTTTTTCATATTGTATATCTGACACCCCAAAAGCTGCTATTTGGTAGTGTTTGACTTTTACAAAGTCCTATCACGATTGAGTCTGAGTGACAGTTAGGGCAGTCAGGCAGTCAGGCTTTCCCACGGAATAGGCATCATTCTCCTCCTATCTTTCCTCCTTCATCTGAAACCAAATACTTACATAAAATCTTCTAACCTCACAGCACTTTCTGCATTATGAATTATGTCCTTGGTGTATCAGTTGTAGGATCTAGAGCTCTGTTCGGGCCGTGGGTCTTGCCCTGTCACCGGTCCATGATCTGAGAGTCCACAAGGTTCAGTGGCCAGTCCTTCAGGCCTGGCGGAAGAGAGTGTGGTGGAGGAAGAATCAGCTCCAGGGTGCAACACCGACACCCCCTGCTGCGGCCCAGGGCTGATCTTCTGGTCAGTCAGAGGGCTGGTCATGCCCAGATTGGACAGAGCATCCAGGGTGCCGTCTGGGTCCACCATAATGTCGATTACTGTAGGATTAGCGCGGAACAAACATTTGAAATGGGTTTTCATAAATGTAACACAGTTCCAAACAGTACAAATTACACACGGTTGTAATTTTATGTTCCTAGTTCACTAAAGAGGGGCATCACATACATACCAAGAAGTTGTCTTTCCACTCTTTTTAAGTCTTGAATAATGGTTGATATCTCCTGTAAAGAGAACATAAATAAAAAATAGGACTGGTTCAGGATGATTAAGTAAGTGAAAGTTCATACACCAAATAAATCAGCTCAATTCATCTCTTCGTTGCTGCAGGAATAAGTCTGGAACCATTCCGTGTACACTCAGTAATGCTTTATGAGCCCTGTGACGGTGTGGTGGATGGACATCTTTTCAGGGGTTCACACGAGGCCACACTGGGTTAAAGGCAGAATTTATGACCACAATTTAGTTTTGTGGACTCTGACTTTTTGCACCCGCAGCAACAGCTCGTAAGTCTTTCTTCTCCATCAAAACAGCCATATTTGGTGTGCTCTGCACTCCAAAATAGGAATTTGCATTGTAATCTAACTGGTATGTGCATTTTTAATTTGATCCCCCAGACAGCTGTAATACTGTCAGCACTCAATATGATTGCTTCAATAGGTAATCAGATATTGTGTGGTTTGTATGCCTACAGAGAAAGGCAGGGAGTGGATTTAATACTGTATGGGATTAATCCCTCACAATGAAAAGCTAATGGATTACTAACATAAACAAATTCTTAGGCAAAATATTTCATTACTGTAGCCATATCAAACTGCTGTTCAGTCTCTTTCTTCTTGTATTAATTTATGCCAAATGAATGCCAAAAACCAAACATTATGCTGATTAGACTACCCTGAAATTCGTTTGTCTGATGACTGTATTAAAATGCCTCACGCACTTGCATGCACTTCTTTACACAAAAATGATGATTGTGCAGATTTAGTTTTGAGAAAGTTAGCTGTTCACATCATGTTGACAGTCTTGGTGTTCTTCCACACCCTTCAGCAGATTATACGTAGTTAAATAATAATAATTATATAATACTTTTAAAGTTATGTAGATACACACATGCACATCCACACAGACACTCATTTACTTTTTTTCTGTGACCAGGGTTGTTCAGAGCTATTGCAAGCCATGGATATACCACATGATCATTCAGCCATAACTTTTAAAAAGTGGTTTTCACGTTTATTTCAAACTAAATATTTTGAGACTGTACTGAAGTCCTCACCTCAAACATTTTGAAACAACACTAAAAGAGTCTACAGCCATGCTAGCAGCTAGCCTGTACTCAAGCACAGCTTTGCATTTGAGTTAAATGCTAACGCTGGCATTCTACCATGTTGATGTTTAGAAGGTAAAATGTTTACTAGGAACTATCTTAGGTAGTGTGTTATCATTGTAACATTTGCTAATTAGCAATAAACACAAACAGTTGAGGGTGATGTCATTTGTTTTGCATGTACTGAAGAATGTGACATTTGGACCTGCTGGCGCTACAGGAAAGTTTAGGGGATCACCAAAGTGAACTTAATCCTGAGGGAAACATGAATGTCTGAACCCAATCTCATCAAATCCAATAGCTGCGAAATTTCAGTCTAGACAAAAGGCGGGCCAACCAACATTGCCATCCCAAGAGCCCTGCTGCTAGCGTGGCTAAAAATATGACTGTCTTGTTTACTTCACAAGGCTTCAGCACATAAAAGAGACCAAGTGTTAGAAGTGGACAGGTTCATCACCTTATTGGAGCTCTTGAGTAGTAAGGAGTCATGCTCTGCCTGCAGTTTGTTCTCAATCTCTTCCCATTTTTGTTCTTTATCCTTGAAGAGGATCCTGGAGGCCAAGTTGGTGCAAAAATAGATGAAAGTAAAATACATAAAAAAATATTTTTTATATAGCTCTCGACAGAAGTATTAGTTGACTGTTGTAGGAATGAGTTGTCATTATGCATGGTATAATAATGAGAAAGACATGTAGCTGGTTGTCAGTGTAAACCTTTGTGATGTGCCACTCAAATTGTATTGGACGGCCTAGATCCGACAGAAATCTTAACACACTATATAATATGTTCCTATTTTGACATTTCTATCCTGCATTTGCCCTTTTCTCAGTATAGTATTACATTCACAACAAATTACAACCACAGCATATTCTTTTATGGAACGTCTTCCTGTTCAGTAACATGATGCTCACCTGATTTTGCAAGTTGTTTTGTCAACAGACTGACGTATCCTTGTGGAGAGTTGAGTCACAGATGCTAGCAGTAAGCTGTCTAGCACCGCCTGATTGAGGATGGAAATAAACACATCAATGTCACATTTCTTTAACAGTGGAATACAATGAATGCAGATGGTGCAATTGTTAAGAAAAACTATAGAAGCTAACAATCTTTTCAAAGTACAGTCATGACTATTTATGCATTTACTAAAACAGTCTTTCTCATTAGTTTAGCCAGTAGCTTTGGGTCCAATAAGAAGCAGTTTGTCTTATGAGAGGTGACTCTAGTTGGTATGTAGGAAGCGCCCTCTAGTGGCAAACCTTCTGTTCCATTTCATTTCAGTGTTTCTACGTACTTGACTAGTACTTGAAATAAAGACTTGATTGAGACAAACATCAACATTGAGACAACATTCATGGTGTGCGGAATGGCTTTAAGGAGTATTGTTTAATACTGAAACTGGGACTGACATCATCTCTATTCCATGTCTGTCTGCGGATCGAGCGGGAGCTCTGTCCACTGGAGCCTCGGGGTCGAAGCTCCACAGACCGCCCATTGGTTCCCATGATGCTACCGTGCTCTGTAGAAGGACCGCCCATATCCAAGCTCTCATCAAATACACGCTCCTCCAACTAAAAAAGAATTAAAATGCGCACAAAAGAAATGTTAATTCATCAGATCCTATTTGTGCCAATTGTACATCATTTGACTTTATTAAGAATCTGAATTTCATTAACTGCAGGTTGAATCTGGGTAGAAGCAAATACATGAAAATCCTGATATTTTGTGGTTTTGAATCTCGCAGCAAGTTGTGTTGTGGTTGTTTTATAATGTGTTGACTACCAGAGTTCCAGGGTCAGTAGCTGCAGGGCTGACTGAGTCGATCTCTCCTGCTACATCATGAATTTCTCTGGCAAGCATGGCAAGGTCTTTGGCTAGGTCTTGGCTAATCCTGATGAACAAACACAAATATGAAATCACCATCTGATATATATCAAACCATTTTGTCCTGTTTTATTTTGTGATATTTATTTCATATACTTCATACAAGAACTCTGCATACTGAACCTGTAAGCAGGAGAAGAATGTTTGAATACTGTTATCATGACTCATCGCTGCTTTCAAACGGAGCTGGAGTACCTCGCACCTACATACCTGGCTATTTCCTCACTGTGTGCTGTCCAGTCTCTCATATACTCGTCCTGTTCCCTGGAGTGCTGCTTCACGGTAGCAAGGCCTGCAGGATTAGGAGTTGCTGGGGCTGAACCTCCTAGCTGGGCTACCCGAGTTGAAGGGAATGGCCGTGTGTGGCCCTGTTTGGATATGTGGCGGTTTGAGCCATACTCGTCCTCTGAGGTGGAAGCATACTCCACAGGGACGCGGCGCCACCGAGTGCCAGCTAATATTAGGAAAGAATGGCATGTTAAGTTTAAATTGTGCTTGAATAGTGCTAATTACTAGACATTTTTGGCCACTTGGGAGAAGTGCAACAAGCTGTAAACACAACATTCATGGCAAACGTTTTACCAAACAGCTGCTTATTTCCACATCCAGGAGACACTGAGCAATGTTAGCATACATTTTGAGTGTTTCTGGCAAGCTGACGAGTCCAATTCACTCTGTTTTGGTTTCCACCAACTACTGAGAACAATATCTGTCTCTTTAGCTTCTTAATGCAGCATGATGTTTACCAGGTAGTCGCTAACCCTGTCTGTCTGCTGTTTGGTGCTGGGCAGGTAGCGTACAGTGGGTGTAGTCAGGTGATCATTTTCTGTGGATTCGTCACTACGAGCGACTCCTAATACATAATAATTTGGCCCACTGTTTATATGAAAATATTAATTAATGTAGCCTTAAGGAGTAGCTAGTTTTATAGGCTGGTAATTACAGATGATTTTATAATATTAACAGAACTACTTACACCCAGGTGTGGCATGTCCATAGGAGGCGGTGCCTTTATTCTTGTCAGGCAGCTTGGAGGCGCTGTTAGCCCTAGCTCTGGGTCCCGACAATGAAGTCACATTAGACCCTCTCGGTCCTTGTCTGATGGCATAATCACCTGCAGCACTTCGTGCCCCCAGACCTCTACTCCTTGTCACAGTGGCCTCTGAGTCACTTTGGGCTGACGGTGAGCCCACCCTCGGCCTCCTTGGCTGTGCCAGAGCCTCTATCCTGGACATCCCCCTTCTTGCCAAGCCCGTCCTGGATGTGGAACTAGCAGTGGAGGCCTCGGAGGCTACCGACATCCGGTCAAAATCCGCAGGTTCGGTGTCTGATGAGTCCCCCAGCCGGGCTCGCCGCAGCAGGGATGCCCTGGTGGGCCTGGGCTTGGTAACACTGGTGGTTTTACTGGCTGCAGAAGTAGCTGGGGCCTGGGTGATTTTAGCCCGACTAGACTTAGTGCTAGCCCCCACTGTTGGGCACCCAGTCTGGACTCTGGCATGTGAACTTCTAGATTCCTGTGTAGAGGTGGGCTGGGAGTCAGAGAGGAGTGAGTTGGAGTTTACATCATCATCAGTGAGGTCCTGGGAAGTCCAGGGGCGGCTGGGCTGTGGAGGACCAGATGCCCTGGTTTTGACCCTCCTTTCCTGGGTCTCTCGGGCTGCAGCGGGGCCTTTGCTGGATGAGCAAACTACTGTTCTCTCCTTCAGCTGTCCTGCAAGAGTCCGACGTTTCTGGACTACTTTTCTCGCTCCATCAGCCTGGCTTACTGTGCTGGTCGTATCCACATCTGACTCTGGTGACATGGAGCCCTCAATGGACTGACTTGGTGGATCACCTTGGTCTGATATGGTCGTCTCTAAAAAGGCTGCCACAGCTTCTGAGTCTTTCTGCAGTGTGGTGCTGTCAATGCCAGACTCCCTGCTCTGAGTTCTGCTGTGTGTGAGACCATCGATGCGAGGTATGAGCTCAATGGGCACGTTGGAGCTCGGTTTCTCCACAGTAAAACTCTCCTGCCTCAGCAATGGTTTCCCACTACTTTCCCTAGACTTCTCTTCTTCCTTTTTCCTCCTCCGTGCCTCCTCCATTCTTTTCTCCCCACTGGTCAGCGGACGAGGGGGGAGCTTAGTCAACACACCTGACTGGCCTGATCTTCCGCCACCACTGTCCTGCGACTTGGCGGGTGAAGAGCGGCTTGGGCTACCGCCATGACTGCCCACACCTCCAGTGCCATGACCAGGCCGATTCTTTCCCCTGGCAATTTTCTCCCCCTGGTTCTCCTTCTCCTGTAGCTCTGTGTCCTGTTTCTCTCCCATATCTGTACGTAGGCCTGAGCCTGGGGTCCTCCTACCTAGAATGAGCTCCTCACCAGGCAGCTGGGGTAGAGTTCTCCTCTTACGCTCTGAGATTGAGTGGCTGGACTCACTTATTTCAGCTGAAAGGAGAGAAAAACTTAAAACATGTTTATTACATTTCAGTGGTGGGTTGTATGCTGGTAGAATTGATTCACTGGTGCTGTGGTTTCAATTCCACCATTCTCTTTTCATCAAATGAACCATGAGATGTTATTATGTTCTTCATACTTAATGAATTGTCAGGCAGTCTGTCATTTTTATAGTGCTGAAAAATGTGTGTACAGTACAGTTAGCCCTACATGAATTTGTTCCTTTACTCACAGCATGGCTTAAACCCATACTATACAATCTTCCCCCTACAAATGAAAAGTTAAATTCATAGTGAGAAATACACACCCTTGCTCAGTTCAATACACTTGGAGGTTTTGCTGCTATACCTAGCTTCTGGTAGCTAATTTTAGCTGATGTTAGCGAACTTTAAGAGAGATTGCAGTGTAACTGACTACAGAGTCAGTTTGACTGCCTTTCTGACTCTTCTCTAAACTTGCTGCTGTTATACTGTTTGTTTTTTACATGTACCCTGTAATTTTCTCTTGTGGTAACATTGGACTTTGTTCAGGAAAAGTTACATACCAAAGTTTCGCTTTAAATGACCAAAATCCTGAAGTCACTACAATATTTACCTTAACCCCAGAAAAAGAATACTCTGACGAGGTCCTATCATGACATATTGCATCGCAAGATTTCCATAGTTAGGCTATATTCCCCCCCCACTAGGTAATTTCACCTTATGATAGAAGGATTCATCTCTTGAAATTCAAAAAATCAAATCCAGTCTAGACCATGAACTTCGGACCAAAATCTTTGTGCCTTTCCTGTTCAGTTGAGAAGTACCTCTGTCCTCTGTGACCATGATGTGACTTTCCCCTCCTGACCCCTCAGGGTCTGTCCTAATGTGACTGGCAGCTAGAGTAGCCCACTGTGAGACCCAGCGAGGACCACCAACCATCAATTCCTCAGGTAGTACCTGGAGAAAGAAAGATACATATGAAAACATTTATAGTATTTATAAGAGAGTAGCAGTAGCTTCTTATTGTTTTGAAGTGATAAAATGACACAAGTTGGACTGCTGTTTGGGTGGGTGGGGGGGTTCTGACTATAAAAGCTTTCAGTTTTTGCACCTCTGTCTCCATGCGTCCAGGCTTTCCTCTGTCTCCGGTACCAGACCTCTGGGAGGTAAACCTCTCTCTTTGGTCAGCTACCCCCACTCTGGACACACACACAGCCTGCTGCTCATCCACACCAAACACCTGCAACATGTAAGTGAACAAGCATACACATATTCCACAAACACACATAATGTTTTACAATTATTCTTTTATGTTATAATCAGACGCTGACTCAATATAGAAAAGGGGCTTTATTATAAGTTTCTTCTTCCCCACCTTGTCAATCATTTTCCTAGCCTCTTCCTCTTCCTGATCTCCATTCTCCAGCTCAATGGTATAGGTCCCTCTGTCACTATAATCATCCCTGTGGTGATAGCACTCATCACGGCCACTCTGCTGATGTGGTGCAGAGCCACGTCGCCTCTCAACAAATCCACTTGCCACTTTGGAAGTCGAAGACTTGCGACGACGAGCAGGACTGTCCTCCTCTGCAAAGAGCCCCTCTGGTACGTTAGCACGACCCTCTCTGATCTTCATCCCTGCACCGCCCCAAAGTCCCCATGAGTGTTCCTCCATTGTTGCAGCCCTGCGTTGCTCTCCAAGTGCGTTCTCTGAGTCACTCTGAGTACCGTCCTCATGTTTACTGCCTAGCAAAGGAGAGGAGGAGAGGAATAGAGAAGAAGGTAATGGGTCAGAATGAAAATAAAGAAAGAGACAAAGGGGGTTGAAGGGAGGATTAGGCTAAATTAAGCTGCAAGGAATACATACATGCTGCACAAATGGCTGTACACACACACACCTTTAAGACTCTTCAGTTGTACAGGCACATCACTCTTCACACTTTCCCCGTCATCCTCTGCTACAGTGTCTTTCAGAGCCAACGGCAGCTCATTCTGAGCCAGCCAGTCGGCAACTTTGACCTCCGCTGCTACCATGGCTGTCTGAAGTGGACTCAGCTCCTCTCCGACAGCCCTTTTAGGACGTGGCCTGGTCTCCGGTCCCACCTTTGCCACTCGATCTTTGACGGTCGCTTTACCTGTAGCCCCAGGGTCAAACTCAATGGTGAAGGAGGCATGGCCATGGGTGGGCTCTGCACCAGAAGACGCACCAGCCTCTTGCTCTTGTGAGGGGGCTTCACCACTCACTTTACCTGTTGATGGAGTATCCTTGGTTGGGATCTCGAAGTAGCTAGGCTCCTGATTGGAAGTAGACTTTGGGGCCTCTGTGCTTTTCTTGCTGTCTGTCAAAATTTAAGCAACCACAAAGTCTACTAAATATAAGTTAAGCACTAATATATTTATAAAAAGTGAACAAATTTAAAACTACTAACAGCCAATTTTAGTAATACAAATAGCACAAACCACATTAGTTACTAGGCATGTCACAAGAACTGATACGTACTGGATACGTACCAAATCGATATCAAAATTCTGAAAACATGTCGGTGCTTGTTTTGCTTAGTACCAAAGGTACCCGGGACCCAACACGTGAAAGATAGCAAAGTACTGCTGAGGTGAAAGCTCCGCCTTGATTTATCCAATCTTAGACTGTATAAAAACATCCAACAGAAAAGAGTTTGAAAACCGGGGTGAAGTTAGTTTTGTTACCTTCAATTGCTCTGTGTAAAACCTTGATTTATCACAGTTGCAAAGCTAATTTAGATTTTCACAGTTTTGATCACCTGAAAAATCACCAAACATGACTATGCAGTTTGCAGCGCTAACAGCTAGATGTCTGTCCGACATGTCTGTCACTGTAGGCGGAGTCAGGGACCATCTCAAAAGTGCAATACGATCCATTTCAATCATCAATAAATGTTTTGTTTTTGAACAAAAAAATATGAAACCACTGCCAATATAGATAGTGACCACCCTTAAACATTTCACACCTGTGAGTTTGTAAAGAAAAGTTAAGAAAATTAAGTAATTCATTTAATAATTAAAAATGCACAGTATAAGGTTGTAATTTGAACAGCTTGCTCATTTATGAATATATTGACATCAAATCAACTTTCATCAGCTTTCACAGCGGTTACTTGTTTTTTGTCATCTTCAAATGTTTTTATTTAAACAGTGTATGTTGAGGTACATGAGCTTTACTGTTTTTGTTTTTTACTGTGGTATCAAATTGCTATTGAGACTGGTATCGGCATCTACTACTTAATTTCTGGTATCATGACATCCCTGTTTGTTACTGCCTCAGCTACATCATGAGCTCAAATAAAAAAATATATTTGCAGCATTGTAAATACCCGTTTCAACTTTTTCTTGCTTCCGATCTGAGCTCTTTTCCTCAGGTCTCCCTGGTTGCTGGTCATCAGCATCTCCATCTCCCCACCAGGCGGGCTGGCCATAGAGGGGCGTGCCTCTGTGCAACACTGCTAGGTCCCCTGGCAAAAACAACATGGAGATTGGTCTTACAAAGAAATGGCACGGCTGAATTTACCACAACTAAGACATCTTAAACAGCCCATGCCCCATTTACACTACTCTTTTAAAATGAATACGATCTCCGTCCACAGCAGCATTTTAGCTGCGTATCAGAGTTGATCTCCAACTATATTAAAACGACTGAAAACGCACATCTAGTGGCCGTTCACGTACACTGGGCATGTACGTGCTGGTGTAAACATGAAGCAGATGGTCTATTCTATAGTTACAGAAAATTTGGCGAAATAATTAAGTAATACAGATGAAGAACCACACCAGATTTTTTTTGCATGGACCAATAACGACCTGGGACTGTTACTGAATGTAACATGGGAGTTAAAAGCGACTGTGGCGGCAGAAAACAGATGGAAATGGTGGCAAAGTAAATACGGCGACATACACTAAAAGACAAAAAACGGGGTTGGCAGCGTTTTCAAACTTCTTCGTTTTAGGTCTTCGTTTTATAACTACTACTGGACAAAGACAATGATAAACACTTTTAAAATATCCTTATATACAAGTACAATATAGTGTGTTAAATGTAAAATAATATAACGCTTGTTTATATACTGCTAATAAACGCTGAATGGAGGAGTGACTACGGGGTATGTGAATCACCCTGTTGCTAGCTTGTTAGTTTGTTCCCGTATTAATAGACTAACTGACTTACCAATTATTTACATTACATTACATTTACTCATTTGGCAGACGCTTTTATCCAAAGTGGCTTACATTTGATGAACAACATACAAGCATCAACAAAACATCAAATACAGCACGAGAACTACAACTGACAATACATACTAGTAAGAGCACTAATAAGTACTAGTAAGAGCTAACAGCACATATCGCATCAATGGGGTAAATACCTAGGGAAAGAAGTTAGAGTTAACAAAAAGTGCAATCAATACAAGATATTTGTAAAGGGATGGAAGAGCACAGGAAATGCATGTTAGAGGTTAGGAGTTAGAGGTGCTTTAAAAGAAAGTGTCCTTGGAAGAGATGAGTTTTCAAGAGCTTCTTGAAGTTAGAGAGGGACGTCCCTGCTCTGATGGCGTGTGGTAGCTCGTTCCACCATCGTGGTGTCACAGATGAGAACAGCTGGTGACTGAGATTGCTTTGTGTATAGGAATGGCAGAGCCAGGCGGCATTCGTTGGAGGAGTATAGTGGCCAAGAAGGAAAATAAACTTGTATTATGGAGTTTAGGTAGATGGGTGCAGACCCAGTGGAAGCTACTGGGTTTGTTTAGTCTATAAAATTGTGAAAAATACCAATCACAATTTCCCAAAACCCAAGATTAGCTCTTACTGTGTGACCAACAAACCAAAACTCAAACATCAGCAAGTTTGGCATTTTGATTCATAAATTATTCAAAATTGTTGCCAAATAAATCTACCGTTTCAGCTCTAAAATACTTTTGAACATAACTAACCACAAATATGTTACCCTGTAAATGTGTGAAAGTGGTACCTGAAGATTGAGATCTCTGTCAGTGCCATGCTCATGCAGTGTTGTCTCCTGCACGCTGCATCTCACCTGTCGTCTTATCGTCCACCCTGCTGGCCTCCGGGGGCTTGGCGGCCCCTTCGCACACTTGTGCTGCTGCAGCCTCGGAAGGTTTCCCCTCAGATTTAGATGATTCACCGTCTGGAGGTTTCTTCTGGCTCAGCTGAAGCTGGCTGCTGAACTTCTCATGCTGACAGATGAGATGAGCAGTGAGAGTTTAGAGACACGGAGGGAAAACATGTCAAATGCTGCTAAATCTATAGAAGGGCAGCTAGATTTTATTTGAAAAACTTTGAAAACAAACATGTCTAACACATTTATAGTGCATAACTCCAGACTATACATTTTCTATCCTTTTTTTATCTCAGCAAAAATATATAATTTGAGAGACACTGTGAATATTACTGCTGAACTTTCATCTTCATTATTAAGATGAAATACTATCCTTTCTACAGATACCTGGGCAGTTTGCTGTGATGAAAAAGCAGTTTCATCAATCCTGAAAAGTAGTTTTTTACCCAGTTCAGCAGAAGTCTTCTCTCTCTTTGACTAAAATCCACCTCTCTCAGGTTTTTTTACACACTGATGAAATAATACAAGAGCTTTCTGGCTTTGCTGTTTTGAGCAGGCATACCTAATATGTCCAATTACATAATGAACTCTGGCTACTTTCTCACATACAGTCTAACCTTAAGGGCCTCCTCTGGAATATGCATCTCCCCTCGAACCACAGTGAACAGGTTGGTATGTGAGGCAGGTTAAGGTAAAAGACAACGAACTCTTTGCAGGGGTGAGAAACATGCACTGATAGCCTTATCAATAATGCAGCAGGCAGAACGCAATGAGCATTCACAGCTATTCAAGAACATATAAAGTTACAGTGTTGTCCATGTACACTGACCTTGTGCTGCGTGTCACTGGGTTTGACAGGTATGCAAGACCATATTGAAAGGATATCATATCCAAACCTTAATTTGTCATTCATTTTCAGCGTGACATAGATTTGCTCCTGGATTCTGACATCATTGACAAATGTCTGCAAACAAATACAGAGTGTGATTTAGAACAACGGGGTTAAGATTAGGGATTAGAGTACTGACACTCAGTAGTGTTCATGTAATTATTGAATTGTGTCCATAAAACCTAATACTCAAATGCTTGGTGAGAATCCGTGTTTAGTTCACTTTTTCCGGAAGCAGATATTTGATAATTTTATATTTACACTGTATTTTGGCACAAGTCTTATCTGTTTGTGCTGTGACAGCATTACCTATAATGTAATTTAACTTGTTTGTCCATTTTTGTAAAACAGAAAAGATTTTCTAGAAAAATATGTTAATACTCATCAAAGTATAATTGACTCGTACTAAAACTCAGCAGTGCAGAAAGCTTTGTGCTAGTTGATGACAACACTAACAAAATCTTCTTTAGTTTAGAGATGCTGAATCATGAACTTCAGCAGAAAATTTATTTCAAAATCCTCTCTAGACATGTTTTAAGACAAATAAAATATACCCTTCTTACAATAATCATTCGTGCCTGATATAATTTTTCCACATAAAGGTTCAGGTAACTAATTAAAAATGGCTAAAACTACATCTGCAACCTGTTCTTCATTGAAATACACAGAATCTGTTTATATGCAAATAATTTAATATGTCTGAAGTTACTGGACACAAGAAGTCTCCAGTATATATGCGCTGGATGTTTTCACATCACACTTGTGTGAACTGAATACGGGACTAGACTAGTTGTGATGTCATAAATCGCGCTGGTACACACACGAGAATTAAGGTGAGCACAGAATAGCTTTCACCTTTCAGCAGACATCATTCTACAAAGTGAAGCTCAAACATCCAAGTAAAGTATCAAGCAGCAAAACACATTAAAAAAAGAGATCTATCCACAGTCTGTCCCTTAGAGGTTGTTTCTTTTATAAGCAGTAAGTAGAGAGAGACACAGAACAGTGGATAAATAAACACTCACCCCATTTAGGCTGCCCAGGTCTTTAACTTTATGTTCGTCTCTATTCGGCTCATAGTTGATGACGGCATGCTGTTTGTCCACACTGCGGGACTAAATCACACAAAATCCAGTCAATCACTGTAATCCACGCTAATCTCTGTGCTTCAGATAATAATCCAACCAGATGAAGAATGACAGCTCAGAGTGTGAATCTGGAGGAGTTACAGTGCTGTACCTGCAGCATGAGCTCACAGTCGTCCCTCCCCACAAAGATCATCTCCCTGGGGAGACGGTGACGCGTCCCCCCGCCGCTCACCAGGAACCAGGAAGTCAGACTCATCTCTGCCTCACTAGCTCACCTTTGACACTGAAAACAGTAAGAGTTAGACTGCATCTATCTATCTATCTATCTATCTATGAGTCATACTTGGATCAATAAAAAGATATTATGTGTTCTTACAGTGCTAACAGGCGTGCATGAAGCATGCTACTTCATACAATTACAGAGGAAAAATGACATGAACATCTGTGTACATGAGTGCATGTTTGGGTCTGTAACACGCACAGTAGCTATTTCAAGTATGACCCAAGGACAATGCCATGCCTATCTCTCGACGTACTGTAGCAAGCAACATGAAAGATGAGCTGTGAGTGTAAAAATCCACTAACAGTTTACAGAAATCCAGGCATCCTACTAAACTCCCAAAGTGAATTGCTCAGCAGAGTCCCGAGGTCACCAAATCCGGCACCACAACACTGGAAAAAAAGAGAGGAGGAGTTAGAAATTTTACAAAGAGAAGGTGGGAGTGAGAATGACTGAGGGTAATACCTGAGATTGGCATCCAGAAAGACAGAGATAGTGATACATGTGTATTAGAACAGCTTATTTCATTTGATGATAAGTCATAGAGAGCATGCACACACACATATTAGCACAAACAGGCCAGAAAGAGGCAGGAAGTCAGGGAAACGTTAAAAGAAAATTAAGAGAGCACAAGAGTTCCTAACCAAGTAAAGGCTCTGGCAGTAACAAAAAACATCATGGCAACCAAAAGAAAAAAATTTGGTCACTGAGGCTGAGGTGCACTTTCTCCTACAATGTTAAATATTTAATGAAATAAGGAACATTTAGTTTAGCAAGTTCAACTCTGTAATCTCAGAGTTCAAAGAGCTAGATGAGCTCTCACCATTAAAATTTTGCTGTCCAATAAGTAGCAACATGCCACAACCTGAGGGATGGTGAGTGACCTAGACACACAGTACAGGCAGGCATTCACACAAACACACTTTATGTAGTTCTCACTTATTTGTATTTGTATTTTTTAACTGCAAGTCTAGTTTATTTTACTTTATTGTTTTCTTATCTGCATATTTCTAACCGCAAAACCACGATTATTCTGTTTATGCACTTTTGTGTTTTTATTTCACGTTTGCTTTAGCAATGTAAACTACTGTTTCCCATGCAAATAAAGCCCTTTTTAATTTGAATAATGTTTTTTTCTTTTAAAACCTACATCTCTGGTCCCCATGACACTCTCATATGATTCCCATGCAGTTGTCAGGATCCCCATGCCCATAAAACAGCACAACGGCTCTTTTCACTGAGACAATCAGCCGGTCCTCCCTCTGCAGGAGCATCATCAGCACACAGGCCTTGCTGACTCACGCTGAAGCCATAGGTGATTTTGAGGCATTTAATTACGCACACTTTGTCATATCTGGGACTCCTGTTTGTGCATCATCTCAATCCCAGCGGGACCCGACAGCCCCCTCTCTCTCCACGGAAGAGTTAACCCTTTCACAAGCCTGGCTTCTTGTGGCCCAGATTTCCCTTTTAGACGCTTGACCACACACGGCTCCATCCACCCTCAGATATAAATCTCAACTGCAAATGACAACACATCAAGTGTGCTTGCAAGCGGCAGTAACCGATGGGTTATAGTCGGCCAATGACAGAGCCAGAAAATTAGCACAGTTAGGCCGTGTCTCAGTCCAGCGTTTATCATGGAGCCATTTACTAAGGACACCATGCTATAGGGGAATATTCAGTTCAAATATCTAATGTTATACAAAGACCACGCACATAATAATGTACATAAATGTATAGCTATAGTGTGACTGCGACAGTGTGGATATTTATTACCGATTAGTCATCTGAAGCGCATTGATCCTTAACGATAGCTCTTCCTTTACGTGCGCTCTAAATAGGCTAATTTAGACAGATTTTCAATAACAGCCATCACGTGTTATTGTAAATAAGGTTATGGAGGCTGTCTGCTAATGTGCAGCTAGGGCTCTCCCATTATGGACGACATAGGCTATAGGTTTGTCTCTCTCTCTCTCACACACACACACACAGCGACGCTCATTTCACAGTCTCCATCCTCAGCGCTGAGACAGCAGCAGGAGACAACAGGGTCGGCCTCTTATAAATATAAACAGGAGAACATACGTGCCACTCACCAGGTGCTATACGGACAATCAGCATCCGATGTAGAGGATTTATGAACGGAGCTGCTGCTGCTCCTGCAAGTCCGCTGCCCAGCCCAGCTCCTCCAACATTCCCGTGTCTTGGCCTCAAGGTGGCGCTACGTGCTCATAAAGGAAGAGCACGAGGTTATGTAATACTTTACTGACAGCAAACCGTGAGTGGCCCATATTAAATGTGTGATCGTGATATTTTGTGACAGTGAGTTATAGGCTAATAGCCTACATATATAATAGCTATTATTAAACTATATAGGCTGTATATATGATATTAAGCTAGAAAAACTAGGTTATGATAATAAAATAGTGTAAAATAAAATACATTATAAATATATTGTTGCAAAAATAGTTTTAAGATTTGAAAATATTTGTATGTAGGCTACCTCTTTAAAAATATATTGTGTTACAGAGTAGTCCATTTAAGTAGTCAATTCAAGTCACTATCTATAAAGCACATTTAAAAGCAGAGTTGACCCAAAGTGTTGTCCAAGCAGGCAGATGGGTTAGTGTGCCTCGTCCATGATAATAAGTGATAAAGGAATAATACATAGGCTAAAAGGCAATTATACAATCTTACAGTACAAAATTCATCTCGTTTTAGCCTACAAGCCTGTATTGTAAAATTATGAATAAATCTACATTGTACCTTGTAATAAAACAATAATACCTACAGAAAAGGCAAAGGTAAAATGGAAAAACCGCACCTAAAACAAATGATTAAACGATAACTTGCGTCATCATTTGTATTTACAGTCAATCTCGAGGTGAAACACTAGATGGCGCCAACGTATTAAGATGTGATGTGAGCGAGGGCTTGGGTACAAGTTGTTGAGCCTGATCAATTATGGGGCTACAATGCCACCAACAAAATGACTAAAAGTCACGCTTAAAAATACTCAAAACCACTGTCGAGTCTGTTTGAACGCCAGCAATCAGGCAACGCACTTACAGGTAGGCTATTTTTCTCACCATGAAACCTAGCTTATATGAATTATCTCTCCTGGTTGTTGTTCATGGGCCCACATCTGTAATAAGTTAGAGAGACAGTTTTGATGACGCAAATGTGACTAATTTGGCTCAGACTCAAGCTGTTATACCTTGATTTAATATATTGGTGATATCCAACCAAACAGAAGAGGAAAACAATCCCTTTGCGTAGGTTATTTTCGACATATCTGTAAATCATATAAATATAACAACAGGGCCCAGGTGAGACAGTAAAGAGAACTAGGCTTTAGGTTGGCTTCATTTGACATTCATTGTTTCAGCTGGATAATGCTTTGATGTCCCCTCACACAGCAATTATTAGCCTGCGGTTTAAAGTGCAGCCACACTTCACTGATGCGTTAATCCTCATTGTGTCCCTGAACGGTGGAAACATTTAGCTTTGATGTAAAATATAAACATTATGCCGAAAACGTAATCCAGTAAGCGGGAGAATTGCAGCTATGAATCAAAATTGTTCAAAATGTTTTTGTCATAATTATTATTATTTTATAATTATTAATTCATTCTTACCTAATTATTTGTCTGGTTGCATGTTATTTAAACGACTTTACTGTCTGTGCTCCTGTAGGCCTACAGTAAATGCTATAACATCACAACACAACGGTATCGAAAGCTCAACAGAGACGCTAAATCATGCGAACAGGCTAGATATTCTATATTATCACAACGTTATAACAGAATATTACGATACAGTAACTTTCTGTCTTTTCTGAATCCCAATATGGACATAAAATGTGAATTTGAGGCTTTTATGTTTGTGCCTCTAGCCTGTTGTCCTCGGTTTCTGCTTATTTGTCATTTAGACAACCTCAGATGAAAACATTGAGATAAACGTAGTTTTTGAATATAGACTCTGGTGCATTGTTCAGCATAGATAATTTATTTAACACCTTTAACACGCTGTTTAAAAGTATCAAATTATGTAGCCTATAAATCAAAAGACGTTGGATTCTAAATGTAGGCCACATAAGTAAGTAATAAATTTATTTTTTTTGTAGGCTTTGTTTTTTTTTTTCGTCTTCTTCCTTCTTTCCTCCTTCTATTTAGTAGCCCGATGTGCCCACAGCCGGATCATTTTATCATTAAATTAATATTAATTTGATCTTCTTATCTCACTTTTGCATGTAGCAGGTTATAACCCTCTCCAGCAGTTGGACAACAACCTAAGCAAGTATAAAGAAAACGAAGAAACAGTATAAACAGCTCTTCCTCATTGGTCTCTTATAGAAAGCTTAAACTTCACAAATGAAACAAATTTAACAAGAAAGAAAGTGGAAAAGAAACATGGAAAATTACATCGTCTCCTCCTATCGTGGCAAATGCACTTTAGGTAGTCTAATAAATACAATAAACAGAAAAAAAAAAGAAACAGCCTCCTGTAAGATGCAGTCTACACTGCTAATTTACATAATCACTGCATATTCATCTCAGCCTGAAAATAAACTCTAATAAATATGAATAGACAGCAAAGCTGGGTTTATCCTTCACCACATCCCTTCTTCACGCGCTATCTATT
>NC_060153.1:23995868-24003732 GCF_021292245.1 Micropterus dolomieu
CACACACACACACACAGCGACGCTCATTTCACAGTCTCCATCCTCAGCGCTGAGACAGCAGCAGGAGACAACAGGGTCGGCCTCTTATAAATATAAACAGGAGAACATACGTGCCACTCACCAGGTGCTATACGGACAATCAGCATCCGATGTAGAGGATTTATGAACGGAGCTGCTGCTGCTCCTGCAAGTCCGCTGCCCAGCCCAGCTCCTCCAACATTCCCGTGTCTTGGCCTCAAGGTGGCGCTACGTGCTCATAAAGGAAGAGCACGAGGTTATGTAATACTTTACTGACAGCAAACCGTGAGTGGCCCATATTAAATGTGTGATCGTGATATTTTGTGACAGTGAGTTATAGGCTAATAGCCTACATATATAATAGCTATTATTAAACTATATAGGCTGTATATATGATATTAAGCTAGAAAAACTAGGTTATGATAATAAAATAGTGTAAAATAAAATACATTATAAATATATTGTTGCAAAAATAGTTTTAAGATTTGAAAATATTTGTATGTAGGCTACCTCTTTAAAAATATATTGTGTTACAGAGTAGTCCATTTAAGTAGTCAATTCAAGTCACTATCTATAAAGCACATTTAAAAGCAGAGTTGACCCAAAGTGTTGTCCAAGCAGGCAGATGGGTTAGTGTGCCTCGTCCATGATAATAAGTGATAAAGGAATAATACATAGGCTAAAAGGCAATTATACAATCTTACAGTACAAAATTCATCTCGTTTTAGCCTACAAGCCTGTATTGTAAAATTATGAATAAATCTACATTGTACCTTGTAATAAAACAATAATACCTACAGAAAAGGCAAAGGTAAAATGGAAAAACCGCACCTAAAACAAATGATTAAACGATAACTTGCGTCATCATTTGTATTTACAGTCAATCTCGAGGTGAAACACTAGATGGCGCCAACGTATTAAGATGTGATGTGAGCGAGGGCTTGGGTACAAGTTGTTGAGCCTGATCAATTATGGGGCTACAATGCCACCAACAAAATGACTAAAAGTCACGCTTAAAAATACTCAAAACCACTGTCGAGTCTGTTTGAACGCCAGCAATCAGGCAACGCACTTACAGGTAGGCTATTTTTCTCACCATGAAACCTAGCTTATATGAATTATCTCTCCTGGTTGTTGTTCATGGGCCCACATCTGTAATAAGTTAGAGAGACAGTTTTGATGACGCAAATGTGACTAATTTGGCTCAGACTCAAGCTGTTATACCTTGATTTAATATATTGGTGATATCCAACCAAACAGAAGAGGAAAACAATCCCTTTGCGTAGGTTATTTTCGACATATCTGTAAATCATATAAATATAACAACAGGGCCCAGGTGAGACAGTAAAGAGAACTAGGCTTTAGGTTGGCTTCATTTGACATTCATTGTTTCAGCTGGATAATGCTTTGATGTCCCCTCACACAGCAATTATTAGCCTGCGGTTTAAAGTGCAGCCACACTTCACTGATGCGTTAATCCTCATTGTGTCCCTGAACGGTGGAAACATTTAGCTTTGATGTAAAATATAAACATTATGCCGAAAACGTAATCCAGTAAGCGGGAGAATTGCAGCTATGAATCAAAATTGTTCAAAATGTTTTTGTCATAATTATTATTATTTTATAATTATTAATTCATTCTTACCTAATTATTTGTCTGGTTGCATGTTATTTAAACGACTTTACTGTCTGTGCTCCTGTAGGCCTACAGTAAATGCTATAACATCACAACACAACGGTATCGAAAGCTCAACAGAGACGCTAAATCATGCGAACAGGCTAGATATTCTATATTATCACAACGTTATAACAGAATATTACGATACAGTAACTTTCTGTCTTTTCTGAATCCCAATATGGACATAAAATGTGAATTTGAGGCTTTTATGTTTGTGCCTCTAGCCTGTTGTCCTCGGTTTCTGCTTATTTGTCATTTAGACAACCTCAGATGAAAACATTGAGATAAACGTAGTTTTTGAATATAGACTCTGGTGCATTGTTCAGCATAGATAATTTATTTAACACCTTTAACACGCTGTTTAAAAGTATCAAATTATGTAGCCTATAAATCAAAAGACGTTGGATTCTAAATGTAGGCCACATAAGTAAGTAATAAATTTATTTTTTTTGTAGGCTTTGTTTTTTTTTTTCGTCTTCTTCCTTCTTTCCTCCTTCTATTTAGTAGCCCGATGTGCCCACAGCCGGATCATTTTATCATTAAATTAATATTAATTTGATCTTCTTATCTCACTTTTGCATGTAGCAGGTTATAACCCTCTCCAGCAGTTGGACAACAACCTAAGCAAGTATAAAGAAAACGAAGAAACAGTATAAACAGCTCTTCCTCATTGGTCTCTTATAGAAAGCTTAAACTTCACAAATGAAACAAATTTAACAAGAAAGAAAGTGGAAAAGAAACATGGAAAATTACATCGTCTCCTCCTATCGTGGCAAATGCACTTTAGGTAGTCTAATAAATACAATAAACAGAAAAAAAAAAGAAACAGCCTCCTGTAAGATGCAGTCTACACTGCTAATTTACATAATCACTGCATATTCATCTCAGCCTGAAAATAAACTCTAATAAATATGAATAGACAGCAAAGCTGGGTTTATCCTTCACCACATCCCTTCTTCACGCGCTATCTATTGCTCCTTTACAGTACTTCCTTGGATAACACTCTCTCTCTCTCTCTCTCGCCTCTGTCTCTCTCTCTCTTAGCCCAGCCTTCTTGATCCCCTCTGTCCATTGGTGTCTTCGATGCCCCCCCCCCCCCTTCCCCCTTCCATAGGTAGTCCATAATGACTGTCCATTGGTTTTTATTATGGCTTGTCCCCCTCCCACTGGCCGGCTTCGCCCTGCCCACGTTTTGTATGTCTCAGTCCGTCCATCTCCTGACGTTCAAGTTCGCAGGAACGTCACGTCCGCACTTGAACTTGCAGCTCTGGGGGGCTTCGCCGTACCCCCTTCACTCTCTCTCTTTGCGAAAAAGTCATGAGGAGGTCCGCACAGCCCGCAGCGCGCTACGCCTCAGCCTCCGTATGATCTGCAGTTCATTTTTTTCTTTCCCTTCCTATTTGGATGTCAGACGCATCAATGAAGATATTTCATTTGGAGTCTACCTTGTAGGAACGGATTTCCCAATGTGAACTCAGCTGAAAAGCCGCCACTGAACCAACATGTCTCGCCGCAAGCAAGGCAAACCCCAGCACTTGAGCAAACGGGAGTTTTCGCGTAAGTGTAGATGAATCGCATTTTGACTTAATTTAGCCGCTTGTCCCTCTCAACGAGCCACCTCTTGTTTTTGTCATGTAGTGCAACTTCCTTAGGGAATTTAAATAGGCTAGGTAGGGTACGGCCATGAACCGGACCCACCGCTCTCCTGGGTGAAATTACAAAACGCAAACACAGACAAGACTACAGGTTATTTTAAATTTATTATGGGATTCTCTTGTGGAAGTTTCGAAACAACGTGACAGAGAGCTTCAACTTGTGTTGGTTAACGTGTTGTATAACGCAGCCTTCAAGGTTTCTTTCGCCATTAAAGGGCATGCATGGGCTTTATGGCCAGAGACCTTTGGCTAGCCTATATGAAGGCAGCCTGCTACTGCTGTCATTCGCTGATAAGTTTTCAGGTGTAGTATGAAGGCTAAAGCTCATCCACTACAACAACTCACACTCTTCTTTCTGTTGTTAGAATTTATTTACAGAGGTTTGGGCTGGTTTGGTCACAGGGAAGTGTGTTTACATACCCACTTGTCCACAGCGCAGGGACCTCGTGTGCGTAACCTAATGGGAATATACTTTCAATGCCACAAATTCCCCACAGCTGCTGTTTTAAACACCGTGTTTTTAATGCTCGGTAGGTTTTCTTGTGTCATTCACAGATATATTTTGTGTAAATCCACATGGGTCTCGTGCGCGATGCCGTTTTACAACTACGGGAGAGGAAACCGTGGAAAGACGTTTTACGCGCGTGTGATAAAATTGCAGGGCATCGATTGATATTGCATGATGGGATTTTCACGCTGTCGAGATACGTTCACGTTTGCAGGATGATTATTTCCCACCATGCGTCTGATAACAATAGGAAGTGCTTAATCAATAAAGCACGTCAGTGAATGTGGACACGTCCCCAAATATACAGATTGTTATAATTCAAGTTTTATGTGGAGATATCTTTTGCCCTGAGTTATTTTTATAGTAAATGTGTCTGCGTGCAGTTCCCATTTCGTTTGAAACCAATTATGCTCTTGCAACATGTATGCCTTCATTTGTCGGAGAATTGTCAAAAGGGTTGTCAGTGGGGGGCGCAATATGATTGTAGTCTTGTGGGCCTCTTATGAACTTGAACTTGATCCACATTATTCCTGTGCAGCTTGACCAAGCGCGTGCAGAGTATCGTGTTAGCAGAAATAGGTGATTGTATATTTTATGTACCTTGTAATGCTCATGTATGGTTTGTAAAGGAGAAAAAAATATAAACATTATTAATTATTTCAAACATTCAAAGAGAAAACAGAGTGTTTTAAAGACAAGCACTGAAACCATTTATTAAAAATAGATACATTTAAAAAAACTTACACTTACACTTTTACACAAAGGTTTCATTAATTTAGCCTATATAATTTCTATTTTTTGCCTCTGACCCAGATCCTCTTCAGTTCAGTCACATTTAGTGCTCATATTATATATTCACATTATGCACTTAAACAACAAAAGTCTTGAGACTGCATAATCACACTTTGCATAATGTTATTTTGGGACCAAAGCCATCATGTAGTAAACACTTAATTACATATTCATACAAGCAGAGAGGAATTGTACCTACATGCTTGATGCATTTATTTGTTGGTTACTCCATTTGAAAGTGTAAAATATATGTTGTCCCCTATGCCACTTTTCAGTGAGTGAGTTGAAAGGAAATGATTGATCCACTGTTATAACAGGGAGTCATTATAGTTTAAAATAGCAAACGAAGAGGCCTAATGATTTTCCCGATAGTGAAACAGAACTACTCCTGTCGCCCAGTGGGAAACACTGGCCTAAACTACTTTAAATTCTGGTGCAGTCAGATGTCTGAAAAAAGGATTATATTTTGGTTTTCAAAGTTATTCACATCACTCTTGCGTGGCATCAAAATGAGATTATTTGGTTTGAAGAAAATCTTTCCACCTAACCCAGCCTCACACACCTCGCCTATATGTCCATGGCATAAGCTGGTTAAGATAAGCTCCAGGAAAATAGGAGCAAATTCCCTCATCTTTAATGCAGTTGAACATACAGGTAACAGGGCCTATCTTGCATAGTCCCTCACCACCTTCTCGTCTGACCCGACACGGAATTAAAGGTTGAACCGGCGGCAAGAATTCATCACATCTTATCTCAACATCCCAGTCGGGGCGCCCAATGTAGTTTACCGTGTGGCTAGATTACTTCTTTTAAAATGCTCTCTCTCTCTTCTCTCTGCCTCTCTGTCGGTACTTCAGGGACCTACTCCACATCCAACCCCTCAATGTCTAACCTTGGTTCACGAGATCCCAGCACTTTTAACGAAATGGGGTCCAATCATCTTGAACTCAAATTAGAATCTATTTTTTGATTCTCAGAGGTGTTAGGTTCATTAAAAAAGCGAGATTGGCAGCACAATAAAGAGGGTCACGCAACTTAATCGTTTGGCTGCTGCCTACAAGCTGTACGTGTCAGTCCTTATCGAAGTAGTCTGTGTGGTCTTTCTTTCTTTCTTTCTTTCTTTGTCTCTTCTAAAGATATTTTAATACACATTTTACAACTTGACCTTATTCCTGAAGATGTCCTCATATACCGTAGCAGTGTATGACTCAGTAATGTGCTTTTCCATTGCCTCTCCTGACACATTTGTTTAAAAGTGCTACAGAATCCCTACCTCTCACTGAGCTATGTCTCACGAACTTCTTTCTTTTCTGCCCGTCCAGCTGAGCCGCTGTCAGGTGTTTTACCAGAAGAAGACTCTCAGGATTCCCCCAGGCTGGGAGTGGCTCAGGGTGAGCCCCTAAAAGGGGACCAGGACCTGCTGACCTGCGGCCAGTGCCACTCCCGCTTCCCCCTAGCTGACATCTTGTTGTTCATTGAACACAAACGGAGGCAGTGCCACGGAAGCCTCTGTACGGACAAACCTCTGGACAGGCCACCGTCCTCCCCGCTTGCCTCGCCCCTCTCCACGTCCTCCTCGTACTCGCGGACCCACCATCAGCACCCGCGGAGGGTGTATCACCCTGTGGAGGTGGCCATTCAGGTGTCACCGCAGGATGAGGATTGTTTATCTGCACCCTTGCAAGGAATAATCCCTAAGCAGGAGAATAACACAGGTAAACACAGAGGAAGCTTAAAATGGCTGCCATGCAAGAGTGAACAAATGAGCGAGAAAAAAAATGTGACAAGTGAGTCTTTGAGGTCTAAAGGTGTGGAGTGGGTCACACTTTCCGAGGTTCGCGGAGAGTTTATTTCAAAAGGAAACAAGTGCTTTCTCAGATTTCCTTGGTTTTGCTTCTGGTAGTAGGGATGTATCCAATTTGCATAACCAAATGTGAAGTGAGTGTGAAATATCTGGCACTGCATTTAGGAGCTGTGAATCTTCCTCAGCCGAGCAATGAACCCACATGAAGACCAGGAGGCCTGAAAATGATTGAGGAAAAAGGAAACATTTGCAGATAGTGAACAAGACACACAGAGACAGACAAAGAAAACGATTATCAAAAAGAGGGAGAAAGAGAGAGAGAGAGAGATGGGCTTCTTTTGGTTTGTTGCTGCATCACAGATGTGCTCAGATCCTGTGGCCTCCACATTCTCTCTCATGTGGTGGTGAGAGATGTATCTGTATCCCTCCTTGGCTTATTCCACTGCCATATCTCTCGTTCCCTCAAATATGCGCCTGCAACGGCTCACTTTAATGCTAAAATTAAAAAGAGATAGAAAAGAATGTAATTATGCAGAACTGTCAAGGAAGACTCATTTATTTGAGGAAGCCTACAGCCACTAATTGTCAGTGTTTTTCTTGATTTGGGTAATTAAGGACTTCATAAGGCGGCTGCTCGGTTTGTTGTGCAAATGAGGCTGTAGTGAAAACATGAGTCGCTGTGCAAACAAGCGTGGGTCCCTTATGACTGGTTTTACAGAGTAGGGTTTGATTTTGACCAGCCTATTTGAGTGTTTATTCATTTTCTTTAACAGATCTGATCGTGTGCTAGATTGGGCTGATTGTCTGGGCAGTCGTGATTTAATTTGAAGCCAATTCAGGCTAAATACACAGAGAGTTGCACTCAATAATTTGTACTACAGTACCATCATAGTCAGCTCTGCAGCTTAGATACTAGCTTAGCAGATGGCATTGTAAAGGGACTACTGTTATCTGTTGTTAGCTAGTCAGCCCACTGTCACATAGATTGACCACTGTTCATTAGTGTGCAGTTTGTTAAACATCTGCCCTGTGTATGAGCACACACGGGTGCACGGACATGTGCACAGTCATCCTCACACACACATCTGACATGCCTCTTGGCTTTGTCAGCTGTTTGAACATGCTTTTCTTTCTTGCTCATTTAGATCATCATGGAGTGGAGTTCACATGATATCATAAGGTCACTAGCATTGTTAGCGGAGCTTTATTTATAGGCCCTGAGTCTCTTGGCATTGTAATGGTTCGATTATTTTGGTTGTATGCGGAGTGAGGTTGTGTCCTGTTGGCACACCTCATCTGATTGTGATATAACCCTGTTACAGCATTTCCTTGAAAAAAACACAAGTGTGTGTTTTTGAATAACACAGTGCAGGGTAGACCGCACATCGGTCACATGTGCAACCCCCCCC
>NC_060153.1:24003752-24006638 GCF_021292245.1 Micropterus dolomieu
TCCCCCCCCCCCCCCCCCCCCCCCCCCCTCTCCCCCGCTTTCTGTCCAAGATTGATGGATCCAGAATGGCAGTGCCAGCGCGCCACCCTATGCCACATATGCTAGCTGCCATGTTCTCTCCCCCTGCTCAGTTAGAGGCTGACAGTGAGATGAGGCATCAATACTGTCCCGACGCACTCTATGTTACACCCCTAAAGATTAACAGTATTCTGCTGCACTGCATACACTCAAATGAATATACCCCTCCACTCCCCACCCTGCTTCTTTGACGTAGATGGATTTCTGTATGGACATCAGCTTGTACAGGCAAGGGCTTTGCCTGGGCCTTAGCTTTAGGAGTGAAGCTGCTGGACTAAAGGAGCTGACACCCCAGGATGGTTGAACTTGGAGGTGGGGGTGGTGGGGGCCACTTGTCTGTAATACACCCAGAGCTGGAGATGAAGCTGTGCCTCTCAGCCTCTGCCTTTGGGACAGCTGAGGCCGTCTGGGAGTCTCATGGCTGCAGCTGGGGCTGGGGTCTGCAGTCTGGAGCTCTGGGCCGTTAGAAGAGGGCAGAGCAGCCTGTGTGCCATCATTTGCATGATAAACAATTTAAGATATGCATAGGGACACCGTAGCTTGTCTCCAGATTATGGATGGCCCAGAAAAAGAACAGATGATGGTTTCTCACACAAACTAAGTCGAGTCAGTTTTATTTATATAGCCCAATAAGTGACTGCAGTGATCTATTTATCTATGGATGTAATCACTATTAAACAAGCATACTGGTGTAGTGGATCCATAGTTTTTATTTACATTCACATTCATTATTCTGTGGACTACATGCGCTTGTTATCAGTGCAATAAATGATTGTTGGGGCTTTCTACATTGAGCAATTGGAGCAAGATGCTTTTCATTGTTATGATTTAGGATGCAGAACCACACCATACTCTATATAGTCTTTATCATGTCCTATACACCATAATTAGTGTTTTTACAAATCGTTTCTCCTCACTACATTTTATGAGTGCGGAATCACATTCTTGTGCTCGTATTGCCACACTGCTGTGGCCTGTATTTTCCAGCCCTGCATTAGCACCTCTTGCATTCTCACCAGTGTAGCCATGTGTGTTAATGAGGCCATTGTAGCCGCTCAAATCGACCACCATCTCACACTTATGCCTCTTTCCAGCGCACTGCCTCTATTGTAACCTGGACTCTGAATCGATACTGAGTTAATTATGGCAGCCACCTTTCCCCCCTTTTCTCTATGAGGAGGAAAACATTCTAACAACTGAGCGGTATTACTTGTAACACCTCCCTGTGGCTGTAGTAGTGTGTCTTCCTGAAGCAGCTTGCCTGTCCTGTTTGTCCCTGTGTGTTGTGGAGACAAAGGTATTTAGCAGGCTCCGTATTGGCACTGTGCCACCTTTCTCCAAATCCCCCCTCCGCCCCCCTCATAAGCACACACATATACACACTGGGTATCTGTCAGGCAGAACTGGGGGGGCTGAGCAGTGAGAGTGTTGTGTGGTGGTGGTGGGGGTGAGAGGGTGGGAGGGTGAGCGGCTTCTTGTAATCTTTTTCCTGTGGCCAGTGTGTATGTGCGTGGATATGGGTCGCTTTGAAAGTTCACATGCGGTGTTTGCAATTGTTTCGGTGATCAGTTTAATTGTTAGTGAAAAGGAACAGATGCATGCTATTGTAATTATTGGACACCAGCTAATATTTTCACCATAAGCCCTCCTTTGTCTGTAAAAAATGACTCTAATTTGATCCTACAGTTGCTCTGGGCTCTGATAAAAAATCTGTCCTATTTTTGGATGTGGGCTCCACTAAGTTTTAATGAAGGTGAACAGGAATGGTTTTTAAGATGAATTTTTCATAGAGGACATTTTTGAATTCCGAAGCTAAGCTCTAAACACCCACAAATGTTGTCGGAGGAGATTCGTCAGCCTTTGTTGTTGGATTGAGTGTTAGTGGCTCTGGCTGCATTCAAGTGTCTAGTGGATGTTTACATCTCGAATGTCGATGCAGAGTCAAACTAATGTATGTGCGCATGTTTGTTGTGTATGAGTGGGATTTTGTTTTTTTAAACTGTTTCCGGGTGTGTGAGAGAGAATGAGTGGATATGTGTGTGTGTCGGGCTGTTTGTTAAAGCTTTACCACTCTGGGCGTGCAGGCTGAACATGAAAGGGTCTTTGACTTGGCAAGCCTTGCCTGAGGACACCCCTCTGTGGACCATGCCAGGCCTGACTTGGCACACAGCGCTGGGCCTGAGGGACGGGCTGGGCCCATATGTGTGTGTGTGTGTTTGTGTGAGAGAGAGAGAGAGAGGGAGGTAGAGGAGGTGTATCTGTGTGCTAAAGCAATGTTTTGTGGGTTTAGGAAGCAAGTCTTATGGTGAGGTGTCTGCTATGTGTGGGACTGAGAGTGTGTGTGTACTTAAGGGTGGTAGGTATGTGTGTGTGTGTGTGTGTTTGTGTGTGTGCTGTCCTCAGGGCTCCTGGCGTGGGCTTCCTGTGTCTCTGTTTGTCTTCTAACAACCCCGGTACGACAGCCTCAGGCCATTCAGGTGGAGGCTAGCTCATGTATTCACACACACACACACACACACACACACACACACACATATACACGAAAAGAGGCTCATATAAATTCATGCATCCTCCAACTTACCTACCCACATATGTACACAGACACGCACCTGTTTTATGAACACAACAATGCACCCCCAACCACCCCCTTGCACACACACAGACGCTCTGGCTCACATGTATGGTGTATACCCCCTCCTGTGAACCTGCGTTTACTCTGTAATAAATGTGTTGTGGCGGAGGCCCCATGATGTGTTGTGAGTTGATGAGATCTGTCAGAAACATATGATGCTTATTTCAGCCCCCCCC
>NC_060153.1:24006658-24076977 GCF_021292245.1 Micropterus dolomieu
CCCCCCCCCCCCCCCCCCCCCCCATTTCCTTTGCTCTCTGTCTCTCCCTCTCTTACCCGCACTCTCTCCATGCATTGCTCCAGTAGTGTTGTCTCGAGGGACTGGAAACTCAAAGTTTTGGCTACATTAGCGTGTCTACACCTCTTAAAGGCTTCCAATATGCACTCTAGAGCTCATTCTCACTCTCTCAGATTTGGCTACAGAGCAAGCCAGAAGACACACACACACACACACACACACACACACACACACATTTGCAGCCTCTTTCATAGCTGTATGACAGAAACAACCTTGTTTGTCCACAGCCGTGTCACGTGGGATGAAAAAGTATCCTCAGAAATAAGCGTGTCCTGCCGCTGTCCTGTCAATAGCGTGGCAGGCAGTCACGTCATAGGGTCAGGGGTCATCTGACAGCGTCAGGGCCTGTCACACCAGCCGCTGGCTTCACCACCTGCAGGTTAATGACTTTATTTTTAAACAGAACAGAAACAGAGAAGAAAAAGTGTCTTTGATACAGCTGTAGCTCAGGAAGGGGTGGATGAGAGCAAAAACGACAGAAGTGGTATTTTAGGAAGTAGGCAGGTTAGTTTGGGGTTAGAATGAGAATAGAGATTTTAACAAGGCATCGTTCTTTTTATTTTTTCTAAAATTTTAACTCATCATTTAGGTCACTGATTGAAATGGATCCAGATTGTATTATTTTGTGTCTTGGAGAGTCTGTATCACATTATCACACCCTGTATCACCATTCAGTATGTCAGCTCAACCTCTGCTGCTCCTATTGTGACTGTAGTGTTTAAAGCTGTGGTGCTGAAGGACCACTGCTTAGGCTTTCTCACACCCATGGTGATAATGCTGAGGCCATGGGAGAGTCACAGTGACAAGGGCGTTGTGTTAGTCTGAACCCAGTGATCCTGGTCACTATCTGTCTCTCTAGTGTTTCTTCCTCTACTATCTGTCCCACTGCAGGTCCCAGCGCTGAGCTTGGCCTGTCAGAATCTGTGTGTCAATGGGTGTGTGCGAGTCTATTTGTACCTTTTGTATGTGGGTGGGTGGTCGTCTACAGCTGTGTCTCGCCAGCCTTATCTCAACCAGAGAGATACAAGACATAGAGGGCCCCTGTGTCTGACGTTACAATTGAAAACTCACAGTCCTCTGTTTGTGTGTAGCATGTACATGGTGTGCATGCCGACCATCTCTACTGCAGCATTTTTTTCAGAAATGTATACTAATAGGTTGTTGTATTCCTCGGGGTGGGTGGGCTCATCGCCCCCTAACAGCTTAAGTTAACTGTACATTTGATCTTAGATTCAAATCCCACATCTTTTAAACGATGATCAGAAGATAAGGGCATCATTCATTTTTAAGAGAGTGTTAATTTGGTTATTAGAATCACTTTAGACTATATGGTGGTACTGGTGTACCGTAGTTTGCTTTGCACAAAAGCATGCAGGCATGAGTTGGCACACCAATGAGACTGACACACACCACATGCACACACACACATACACACACACACACACACACACACATACTTACACGTCCACTCCATCCCCCATGCCAAATTGACCCCCAACCCTCATCGCACACAAACACACACATATACACACACTCATAAATGCACACTCCTGTCCCAGGCACCCTTTACTTTTGCAGGCTGAATCTCACTGATAACATGCTGGCGCCCTCATTTAAATTTGAAGCGCTTCTTTAATCTTCAAAGGCCTGATTGCTTTATGAATATGCATGGACTGAGCTGACTCTCAGTTCATTACCTTGTTGTAAATTCTAATGACCATTAGGGCCCTGCGCGGTAATTGCCAATTGTTTTGCATTTTTGATTAGCCCATTACTGGAGTGCATTCTGAACATGTCTGCCCTGCCTGCCTGCCAGGCCATGGCAAGAAGCAGAAGGAGGGAGAGATGAGGAGGAGAGAAAAAAGGGAGAGCATGCAAGGGAAGGTGGTGTGAGGGAGTAGTGAAACACGGTTTAGGCAGCGTAAATTTTGAAGCTTGGCTCAAAATGTTTTGTTTAGGGAGGAAAGTGGGGTGAGCAAAGTGGGGATGAAAGACACAAGGCAAGAAATGTAGGACTGGATGTTCTCTAAACAGGCCTATTTTTTGCAGAGCTTGAGTGCAAGAGCGTGTACCTGGCTGCATTTATGTCAGCATGTGTATTTGTTGACTTTGTGCGTGGATGTCCCCCTGACAGTGTGTACATGTTTTTCTTTTTGCATTTCCACTTTATTTTATAGTGATAGTAGAGAGAGACAGGAAAGGCAGGGGAGAGAGGCTGCTGTAAGTACTCAGCCTTGATTCGTAGTACGTGGTGTACCAGGTGAGTTACAGTAGCGCCCCGACTGAGTGTACATGTTTAAGTTTGCGTGCAGTTTGGTGAGTTGGATGGGGTGGGTGGTGCACTGGGAGAGGTGGGGAGGTTCTGGTAGTGCATCCCAATGCACACCATGCCTGGGACTTATGAAAGATTGATGGCTCCTAGCAGAATGGCATTGCCCTGCTACAACTTGATAACATCTAATGGATTATTTAGCGCTCTAAAACCGGCAGGCCAGTCCTCCTCCCTAGCAGGCTGGAGAGGACAGCAGCTGCTGGGCTTTTGGGACTGCTGGGTGCCTGCAGAAAGGGAGGCAAGCAGAAAGAAGAGGAAGAAAGGGACTGAAAGAGGGACCGTCATGTCAGTGCTAGTTCCTCTCCTATGCCAGGAGTGAGCTTCTTGTGTCACAATTGCTAGCCAGGGAACTCTCTGGCCTCATAACTACATGAGTTTCTTCATGTAAGACTCATGATTTTGGGAAATCTTCAAGCATGTGTTGAGTGGAAACAACAATAACAAAAACATTTCATTTAATTCTATTTAGAAATCTTAAATAAATACGGAATGCCAAAGATTCTTAGCCACAACTGGAACAATGGCGTTACACTGAATAACACATTATCTCCACCTACAGAAGGTAGTGTTGTTGTTTCTAAAATGCTATTTATTATTATTTAATTACAAAACACACTCTACTTCTAGTCTACCCACATTGATATAAAGTGGGTAGAAAAAGTATTTGTAATGACTCTCAGTATAATGCAAGACAGATCACAGCATCACAAACTACAGTGTACAAAATTGACACAAAACATGGCAACCTTCATGAAGGTGGGATTTATGGCTGTTACTGGGAACTGATTATAAGTTTAAAAGTCATAACTCACTATCATGATTCACCATGCTCTTCTTCTGTGGTGTCCTTATTTTCCTACTTTGCTGCCTCCTGTAATGAGCAGAAAATAATGCATGGAATATCGCTTGGGAAAACACCTGCCACAGAATATTTCCATATAGCAGACCTGTGCTTGAATGCCGAAAAAGGCTACCTAGATAATTGAACCCATAAATGTTGCAGGATCCATGTAGGAAAGGGGCTTCTCCCCCTCTGTCTCTCTCTCTCTCTTGTGTACCATTCATAATCTCCATAGTGTCTACACACAGCTCCTAGGCCTACTGTCAGTCTCTTATTCCCACACTATTAAGCTGTTGACAGTTTGGTTAATCGTCCCTCAGTTTGACTTCAGGGGGATTGGAGAGAGGTCACGGAAGTCCGTCCCCAATGTGTAGAGAGAAAGTGGCCTACGCGCATGCTGTTCTTCGCTCTGTGGCGTGCCTTCGTGTCAGGATTTTTGTCTTCTTTTAACAGGAGCGGGGGTCGGGGGGTGGCATTGGTAGAGATGGAGGGGCAGGGGGGAGTCTGAATTTGCTCTGGTCTTAGAGGGGCTAGGAGAACAGGAAAATATCCACCTCGGGATCAGCTAGAGCAAGTAGCTGGTCAGGATTAGCAGCCTTGCTGGTCTATGTCCAGCCTGTGTATGTTTACACTCAAGACACACAGATTGACAGCGAGACGTAGCAGCAGCAGCAGCAACAAGGGCAGCAGCAGCAGCAGCAGCAGCAGAGCCCGCTATGGCCAAAGGAGTTTCAGGAAGACAGCATGATAGATGGCTTTGTTAAAGGGTCCCAGGGTGTCCCCTGAACTTGAAGCACTCTGTTTATCTTGAATAGGAGAAGCACAGAGTGTTGGGGGCAGTGAGGAGGAGGAGGAGGAGGAGGAGAAAGGGAATGATATAGCTTTCAGGGGAAGGGAGAGAAAGGGAGTGGAGGAGGAGGGAGAGGGAGAGTGAGGGCCTGTATCTGGGCAGGCCTGGCTGGGGGCTGGGGAGGTTAAGGGGGGGTCGTGAGCAGGCATGGCTGCTGGAAAGACAGAGAGGAGGGAAAGAGGGGGGTGGGGCAGCTCTCCTAGTAGCTGTCCATTAACAGATGAACTTGGCAGTGGTCCAGGCCTCAAAGGTCTTGGGAGACAGGCACACACACATGCACACACAGACACACACATGGATGCACACTTCCCTGGTACCTGCTGACTGTGGATGGAATGCCACCGTGGTTCGTTTTTGTCCAGAGGCGAAAGAGGACACTTCTCTGGTTCACCTATGTCAGAACCAGTTCAGACCGGTTAGCCAGCCAGGCCGAAGGAGGCAGACGGACAGGCCCTGTTGCCCGGCCCTCTTCTCTCTGTCTCTCTCTCGTCTCTCTCCAGCTCGCCTCCTCTCGTCCTCCTCCTCTGTTTTCCAGGATTCAGAGGAGGAAACGGAGAGAACCTCTAACCTGGGGGCACAGGACAATGCAGAGAAGAGAAAAAAGAAGCGAGGGAGCGTGGGAAGAAAGCGAGAGACGAATGGATGCAGTCGTAAACAGGGTGGGAAGAGGAGGGAAACGTGTTTGGTTGTTGTTGGTGCTCTCCTCTTGATGGGGCAACATGAGCTTAACACCACTGCTGCTATTGTGTTCTGAAAACATTACAGCAAACATGAGAGTGGTGAAAACTGGGGGAGAGAATTTGATATGGAAGATGTACATAATGGGCTGTTATGCTGTGTGGGCGAGAAACCTTCTATTTGTGTCAGCTTAACATACTTGAATATACCCGTGGATCCGTATATCATATAAGTACACATATGGCAGTAATGGAAATCATGTCTGTGAATGTGTCTGTGTCTGTATGCCATAAAATATGCACACAGCTCGTCTCCTAATTACGACTCGGATGTGTCCCTTGAGTTTTGAGACCAGGCTGTTCACCATCCCACTTCAAATGCTTTCAGCTCACACACAAACCCTGCCTCGAGATGGCAGATCAGAAAGCTCTGTCACATCATGAACATCTAAAGAATTCAAGGAACCGAGAGTTTATCACTGCAGGATTGTACAAATTCTTAATGTGAGTCGTCGTTCAGGCTATAGCTGTTATTTGTCTATCACCTTCAAGCAATTTTAACCTACGTATGAGTAGAATATCGAGTAAAATGGAAGAAATGTGATCATGACTAAAGCAAAAGAGAACATGAACTGCTGAGGCTAGAAAAGTGATTTTCTAAAAAGTGTGAAACGAGTGTGAAGCTATGATGAGGTTTATGTAAGAAAGGGAGTGGATTAGGTGTCAGCTTTCCAGCTAGCCTTGCAGGTGTGTTTCTCTCCCTCTTTTCTCTTTTTCTCTCCTTTGCTCTGTCTTTTTCTGTCTTCGCACAGGGCCTTGTGGATTTTGATTATGACAAATGGACACTAGACAAAAGGCTTCAAGTTCAAGTGCAGCCATAGAGAAGTTGATTTATTTAGTATCATATGTCTTCAAATTATTAATTTCCTTCTGGATGGCAATCGAAAGGTGTCAAATATCAAAAGCTGGCATCAAATTGTTGGTGTTATTCTAGGGTCATTTATTCATTCTTTGATCAGATATCTAAATCAGGAAGCTTTAGGCACAGTTATTCATTTAACATTGAGACATTGAGAAGATGTTGTTAAATAGTCCTCAAACTAAAGTATGACAATAAACACTGTCTTGGTATCATACTGAAACTCTTTAAAACAATATATTAGATTCTGAATCTAAGGACAGTTGTGATGCATCTTTTCAATTGACTGAGTGAGTTTTTATGTATAAATTCACCACATGCATGCTGCAGGGCAAACATGGATAATGTATGTTTGTGTGTCTGCCTGTGCATGTGTTTCTGTGTGTCTCCGTATAAATGCATGCAATCCTATTTGCATGCATTTCACACATGCTCACATTAATTTGTTATTTATAAAGGTTCTTCTTTTCATCTTCCCTTTTTCTGTGCTCTTTTATTCCAGCCTTCCAGCTCTTGCTCTATTTCCCAGAAACACGTTTTCTTTTCCAAAACTCTTGCGTGGCTACTTTGGTGCCGAAGCCAACTAAATATCTAGCTTCTGTGTGTGTGTGTATGTGTGTGTGATGATGGCTGTTTTTATTATGCCCCCTGCAAATTTGCATATGTATATGTGCAGATTGTATGAGAAGAGCTCTCACACTTAGAGCAGTTGGATGGGGAGGGCAATGGGGGCCATTGCAAGGGTTGTGTGTATGGTTTATGTGTGTGTATGTTCAAGGGGGGTCATGTCGGCGCTTTCACCCCCCTCCCCCGCCCTGACAAAGCTGGCCACTACTCCCAGATGGTAGTCTGCTCTCTTCGGCCATGTGTCTGGTTTGTGTGTGTGTGTTTGTGGATAGAGACAGATACAAAGACACAGAGAGTGAGCGAGAAAATTTTCAAGTGAGACTTTGTGTGCATGAGATATAGACAGAGGATGCTGATTGTGTTTATGCATGCACATGGGCGTATATGTGAAGAGTGTGAGACTTTACGGACTCACACAGCTCCATGTAGCAATACTTGGATAGCTTTGCATGATGTGTCTAAAAGCAGCCCTGTGTGATCTGCAGTGTTGTCAATGCCTTGTGTAAAATGCATTAGAATACATAATGAAAGACAGATGGACAAAGAGAGACATAGACAGAAAAAGAGAAGGTGTGGATTGAGAGAAGGCCTGACAGACAGATACGGGGGAAGGGAGGTGGGAGAAGAACAGAGGTAAGGATTGGTGATTCGTTGTCTTTGTGGTGATGACCTAGAGATGTCCATAGATGTCTGGCTAATGGGGTCAGCATTGAAGGCCAGGCATCAGGATTATATTTACATCAACTGTCTGCTGGAAAGTGAGACAATGAATGAGATGGTTGTTGTTTATTGTAGAGAAAGTGGCATGGATTGCTTTTAATTGATTTTCAGAAAGTAATTTCTTAGACCAACCTTTGAGAACAAGGAAAAATTATGCACTAATAGCACACAATATATTTTTGTCTTTTACAATAGTACATCATTTGTGCTGTCTTTCAGATGTCAGATTAAAAGTACTCAGCTTGGGAGATAGCTCTAAGAGTTTAAGGGTCCGGATATTCAATATGAAATCCCGCCTAAGGGTTCTGTCTAAATCCTGGTGTCTCCCTGGGGCCCAATGTTAAAACAGCCCTGCATCCCTGTTACGAAGGGGCTATCTATCGCTTGGACAGAACCCAGCCTCTCTGACCTTGATGTTTGTTTTCCTTGTATCCCCAGACATAAACATGGCTCTCACTTCCAGACACAGACAGACAGGAAGTTATCCTCTCTGATGTCTTTCTCTTGCATCTGGCTCCTTGGTGAACACCGCGCAGATGTATTGGGTTTGAAAATGTGTGTGTGCATGAGTACAAAGTCGTGTGAACCCAAATGATTTGTGGATTTTTCGGTGTGCATTTCTTCGCCCCCACACCTCCCTCCCTGGCCCTTCTCTTCTCTCATACCTGTCAGACTGGTTCTCTCTCTCTTTCATTAAAGCAAAGCCCTTCTCCTTTTTCTTGACCAGGTAGTATTTTGTTATCAGACAAGAAACCAGACTCCCTTATGACAACCCTTTACCCCATAGTTCAAAGTGCCAAGATAACCATTCTCTATTTATCCCTTTATTGAGGCAAGCCCTTCTCTGCCAGCGAGCGGTCTGGCAGCGAATGCTTTCCATGCTGGACATGCCCTGTTCTCCCCAGGCTCTGGTACTGCTGTGGTCTGCCAAGTTGCAGGGCCAGATTGCCTGTAATAGGCCTGCCATTTCCCTCTCATCATCTGTCAGCACTCTGGATCCAACTGCAGGGTCCAAAGAGGACTACCACTCTCCAATTAAAAAGGTTAATTTGCCCTCGCCCATTTCTTTCTCCTTCCCCCCTCTACAGCTTGCTATGTCTTCATTAGCACCCATTTGTGCTTCTGTGTTGCTTTTCTTTTGAATTTTCCTTTTTCTTTCTTTCTTCTGAGCAGGCGTGTTTTTTCAATTGTCCTGAAGAGTCGCTAGGTACTCTTTTTTGATAGCCTCCAAGCAAACTTTCTGATGAAACTGACCAGTCTCAGTAGAGGAAGATTAAAGAGTTTGTACTTTAATTATGAAGCTATAGTCAGTAGCAAGGTGGCTTAACTATGCACAGCGAATGGAGGAGAATAGCTAGAGTCCTGTCGTCACTGGGATGTTGCAAAGCAACCAGCAGAAACTCCAGGAAGACAATGTACCCATCTGTGAAATAGTCTGGCACATAAACCCCCAAAAACATGCAATTTCTGTACATGTTTTTTTAAGTATTAAATAAACGAGATACAACATGATAATTAGTGAGCTTAAGAGGTGCTTGTAAGGGCATTTACCTTTGGACAGAGCCAGGCTAAGCTATGCTATGCTAAGCTAACAGGCTGCTGGCTGTACCTTCATGTTTACTGACATGAGAGTGGTATCAGTATTTTAATCTAAGCAAGTGTGTTTCCCAAAATATACCAAAATCAATTATTTTAAAAATATTAGTTGATGTCATACAAATGTTCTTGGCCATAGGTACTGATAATATACAATAACTCTCAAAACACTTTCACTTTGCAGTGAACTTAGCATGCTCAACAAGTAGCAAAATTGCATTAGGCATTACAATAAGATCTAAGAGTTGTGTTGATTAGACTGTAAAGAGAAAAACCTGCTTACAAGACTAGTAGAAAGGAGTTTGACAACTTTTCACATTATGTGGCGGCCATACTTCATTGTTATTATCCTCACACACTAGTGTCAGTCTATTAAGCCTAAGCCAAACCTCAGAGGACGAGCATATACAAGTGAAACCTGCTCATGTGGGGAAGAGTCACTGGCTTCCTTTTGTCATCTGTGATCTGCCCCATTCAGACTGAGTGAGAAGAGATCTGGACACCTCACAGTCTCTCTGCTTGGTGCCTGGCCTTTTCCTGGCTCCTCTCCTTCCCGATTTCTCTAGATGTCCTCACTCCTGTCATCTTATTATCTGAGAGGTTGAGGAAAAGTTGCCACTTGGTTCTTCTTCCCCTCTTCCTCCTCTTCCTGTTCTTCTTGTCTTAAGCTACATCAGTGGCATCACATGGCAAAACAGCCCCTTCTCTTCAGTTTATCTGAACAAAATGTATGTGGACATATGTGGACATGTCGCTTTGTGAATGCAAAGCCCAGGAAGGAAGCTGCCCCTAACCGCTGCCTGTACTGCTGCTTTCTGTCAGCTACCACCGCTGTCAAAGCTCCAGCCCTGTGTCAGGCTAATGCAGAAAAATGTTGTGGGTCTTTTTTTGTGTTTACTTTTGGGTATCTGGGTCTTCAGGAGCAGGATATTGAGTAGGCAGTTGAGATATAGTATTTGTTTTTTAAGGAACATGTTGGCATTTCCAATTTGTGGCACATTTTGTTCGTAGCTTGTTGAATTATGACTAAGATCCTATTAGACTTTTGGCCGTTTTGTAGACTTAGGTTTTTTGGCAAAAGTCATTTGGCTGGAATTTTTGCAGAGTTTGTAGGGTAAAAATATTGTTCCTCAAAGCACATTTGACAACAATGCAGTAAAACAAAATTATTGTCCAATTAAATGAGCGATAAAGAGGGTTAAATTTACACAAATGGATTTTGTATTCAGGATATATTTTAAAATGAAAAGTAATTGTATGAGAATTAGATTTTATTTCATCACACACTGTACGCGTCAAAGTCCATAAGAGTGGGCAACTGACACAAGCTAGCACAAAATATAGGCTCAGTCATACAATTAGTTTACCTTAATAAATCAGTTGTAGCAGCTGTGTTGTCATCTGCTGTTAAGTATATTGGCATACAAAATGAAATTGGGGGTCACTCTTGGTAGTTTTAGTGATTAACATAAGCTAATGACTTGGAAGGATGAACAGGAGGTGGAGATAAAAGGGGAGAGAAGGACGGAAGAAGGGGGACGTTGTCTAGCTTCCTCACCCACCATTAAGGGCCTGCCCTTGGACTGGGAGAGCGGGCCAGTTTCCCATGCACCGGCGGCACAGGCAAGCCCTCTTTGGTTACACAAAATGTCAGCCTGTATGGCCACGGAGAGAGATATTATTAGCGGTATTTTGCCTCAGTTATCTGAGAGCATGGTGCTTTTAGGCCCTTGTTTGAGTGTCTGTCAGACACTTGAGTTTCTGCAGCAGATTAAATGAAATTTTAGCAGCTTTTTCTTGGGGCCAGGCCATAAAACCACACAAAGGAAGCAGCTGCCACTAATGTAATCTAGAATGGGGTGCTGCAGTGTAAAGCTGTCCACCACTCTTTTGTTTTTCCCTTCTTCTCTTCTCCACAGCTTTTTATGCCATTCTTGACACCCTTCAACTACACCCCTTCCTCTTCAGATAATATCCTTGTTCTTTCACTGCCCTTAATTCCGCTTTTCATCAGCTACCCCTCTGTGTGTACTGCAAAGGTGATGAAACCGGACGAGAGCAATAAAGGCCATGTGTTTTAAGGACAAACATATCTTTTTATGTCTTTATATATCTACATGGCTGTGTCAAAGGCACATGAGATAGCCTCTCTGTAGGCCTACACTGTGTCAGCTGGACATGTACAGGAATGAACATATAGGATCTTTACAGTTTGACCTTGCGCAAACCTACAAAGTTCATTTCTCAGAATGGAATACAAGTAGTCCGCTGGGGTCAATGCCCTGCGACCTCTGCGTCAGTCAGAGGTTGTCAGCCCCTCTCAAAATGTTCATGTTGGCAGGGAGTGGAGTTACATTCATGTAAGGGTTGTCATTGTATAAGTGACATGAGAGGGAGAAAGAAGAACAGGGAGGGAGAGCGAGAGAAATTGCAAGAGTGCACAAGAATTCCCAATAATGAAAGCCATTTGTTTATTACATATTTTAATGCTTTGGAGTTGACATTTGCATCAGCGCAGCAAAATTTTAGCATGTTGGTGATTTTTTACATTGGGACTCCACTGTTGCCCGCTGTAAATGAAGTTTTATAGTCTGTTAGAGAAGCAATGGCACAAACATCTGGCCCATAAATCTCAGGTGCTGCTGCAGAGTGCAGCCTGAGAAACCAGCTCTACCCATCCCCTGATCAGCCATTAATCCAAATTTCCACACTTCCACACTGACTTATTTATATACAGTTGGTCAGCTGGTAAGCTTTCCAGGAGGGTAGGCACTGCATTGGAAAGAACTGATGTACTTTTTAATGCACAGGACAATAAACTACAGTATCGTTTAACACATTGCTTTAACAGAGTTCTGACTCCTCTGTGTGGCTATAATGAGATCTAGTGAGTGTACACGTGTATATTTGCATCAAGCCTGTGTATTGGCTGTAAGCATGTGTGGAAGTATGTCTTGCCACTGCCTGTTGCGGAATGTCTGAGTTCAGAGACCCTTTCTGTGCTTGATCGCTTGAAGGTGGATTCAACGAGAAAGCCAGCCAGCCGGCCAGCCAATCAGTCAGTCAGTCAGTCAGTCTTTACATGCATGTGTCCTGCGTCCTGCAGCTGTCTGTGAATAAATCCTTCTGTCACCAAAGGCACCCAGGGTTTCTTCACATATCCTGTTCATCAACTCTTCCTGAGGTCTGAAAGCTTATTTTAGCGTCTCTCAAAGACATGTATTAACGACAGTATGTCTAGAGGGAGAGAAAAGGAATTTATTGTTACTTTTTGCTGATTATTCTTGACTGTTGCTGATCCACTGGAGAAGTTTGTACCTATTACTGCTGTCCTCCTTCTCTGTCTAAATGTCTTTATCTCTGTCTCTCATTAGCTCCGTCTCTTATTATTTTTCCTTGGTTACCTTTGCTTCTAATAAAGAGTCCTCATAAAATGCAACACACATGCATACTTGCACTTATATACAAACACCACACGTTTACTTAAACCTGATGACCCAATAGAAATAGCTCTTGCCCCCCTTTTGCCACCCTCCTTTTCTGCTCCTCTGCTCCGCCTTCCCTCCTTCCCTCTCCAGGGTAGGTCGCTATAGCCCCCCTTATAAACATAGTGATCTATAGGAGCCCTAGACCCAGACAGATTTTTGGCATGGCTGTGCAGGTAGCATTCCAGCACGGTTTGAGATCTTAGGGCTCTAGCCTCGTTAAAAGCCTGATTTATGCTCTACAGCTGGGCACAAAGGAACCTACAGGTTGGCTACCTTAATTAATATCATGCTCGCTACTGCTTGGACCTATGCATGTTCCTGACACACCTCTAGGGAGAATAAGGAGAAGGAGCAGAAACATTTTATTTATTTTTAACAGGCCAGTGACGGTGTCCGTGTGAACAAGTTGTAACTGGAAAGACACAGGTAGCTGTGTTAAACACGATTTCAGTGTGCCACAAAGTTAAATGTATCACTGATAAATTTTGCCTTCAGTTGGAAGACAGAGGAATACAGCTCTGCGGTGCACTAGGTCCTATTGTCCACCGTTTTACCCGCCTCTCTTGCATTGCTATAGCGGTTGATCAGACCACATGTCTTCAATTAGTAGGCAGGAATCTGGTATGGCAAGCCTAGGAGATGAAGAATTGTGTGGAGTGTGGCCTGCCATTACCAAGCATATGGCCCATCTATCTTATGGACTGTTATTGATGGTAAACGTGACATGTAGGTATTAACTGGTTTCCTTTACCCTGTTCTAACACTGCAGTTTTTTCTCTGGTATGTATAGTACAGTGTTGAGTCATTGGGAAGGAATAGTGTGCCCTGAAATGCACAATCCAACATTGACTCATTTGATTTAGCAACCATTTGTTTGGGGCATTTGTCCAAAACAACATAAATCATCATAATCGTCATAAAGGTGAGGCCCTGCTTGGCATTAAGCCCTGAGGGTAGCCCGAGCAGTATTTCTGTCCAGTTCCAGCCAGCAGAAGAGCACTGAAGGAAACATTTGTAGGTCACTTTGTCGCTTTGCCACGTCTCTTCCTGCGTCTGTCAGAATGTCTTGAAGGGGCTGAATTAGGGCTGAACAGGAGGCCATTTTGCAATTTTAATCAGGATTTGGAAAGTGTCTGGGTTGAGAAGTGGCCCAGCACTGTTTTCTCCTTGATGAATAAATAATGGAACAGGGAATGGAGGCTTGGATGACTGGATTGGAATGGGTTGGGGCAGTAAGGTCTCTATGTTAGTGGCCGTGTCCTTATTAGAGGATCAGGGAACTTCACATCTTAGACCTTACTGGTTATGCAATTAATTTAACAGGGTAAAATGAGGATGTGTGAAACTTTACCTTTGAAAAAACACACTGAACTTGTGATTGAATCAGTTCTCAGCCAAAGTCCAGACATCAGTTCCGCGGTCGCCACATATACAAGCATAACTCTCTTAACTTCCCACTTCTCTTTTTCTAAGAAAAATGGATTTGGAAGCTGCATCTGACCCTGAGATACCCCTCGATTTAAAGAGTCCGGCTATTGATACTTCCTTAACCACTCGACCACCGTGTGCACAGTCACACACAGCAGATGGGACGCGTGTTAAACCCTCAGCCTCCACAGCTCCAGGCCCCGGGACACTCCAACACACTGGCCCTCTTGTTTTAAAGCGCCATGTCCCTCCACAATGCCTTAAGGCTAGCATGCATAACGAGTTGCTATGGTTGGCCCAAGCTCACATGCCCTCGTACTTTCACCCTGAGGTGGTAGGACAGGGTGAAAAATAACTGCATGTTTAAAACAGCCCTTGTTCACTGGTAGCCATAAATGATGAGAGCTTCTGGGGCTACTGCGAGTGTGTTCATGAACAAACAACCGAGGTCAACATTAGCGGTAATTTTGTGTTTATTAACAGTTCCCTACTTCTGCTTGAGCACCAGGGCATGAAAATGTGGAATGTTACTGCGAGTGCATCTGTAACCCAAAACCCACCTTCAGTGCCTCCCCACAGAGATTAAGATAATGATGACTATCTTTCTCTGTTTTGCCCCTCTCTTTTTCTTTTGCCTGTTCTGTGTGTCTCATTTTCTTTGGAAATATTATTTACAGTGACGGATCACCTCAGGCAGAGGTAGGGGGGAAAAAAAGACTTGTGCACACTGGCCTGATGGATGGATTTTGAGATCTGCCTGACTCTAAATGAGTGGGTGGAGAAGATGAGAGGTGTATCAAGATGCAGGTGTTTACAGATAGTGTCCCTTTATATTCAAGAAAAAAAAAGATTTAAACAAATTATGTGTGTGTTATAGACCAAGGGTAGAGTAATTCACAGGTAAAAAAAGAGAAAAGAACTGGGTTCATGTGTGTGCAGGTCAGTGTGTGTGTGTGTGTGTGTGTGTGTGAGAGAGAGAGAGAGAGAGAGAGAGAGAAAGACAGACCCACTTTAACCTCTCTCAGTGCTGTCATCAGAGTATGTTAAGGAAATAGCGCAATGGAAGGAGGAGTAACAAAGGAGCATGCAGGCTGCATGAAGGATGGAGAGCAAGAGGGAGAGGGAATGACTCTATCCTCCAGACAAGCTGAAGTGTTTACTCAGTCCAGTGCCTGTGTGTGTGTGTGTGTGTGTGTGTGTGTGTCCGAACTTCCATCAGCTCAGAGATACCCTGACTGCAGGTCTGTGCCTGTAGATCAGGCGAAGTCTCCAACCCTCACTGGCCACTTTTCCTCTTCAACTTTTCTTCCCTGCCTCTCTCACTTGGTCTCTCTCACTCTCTCGATCTTGCTCACTCGCTCTCACGCTACCTCCCTCCTTCTTTCAACACTGTCCCAGTCATTCATCAAACTGGACTCACAGGTGCCTCCTTTTTTTACCAACTTTCTACTTTTTGTTTCACCTCAGCATATTATGGGTGTGCAGTGAGTTTGCATTATGCTGCATTATGTGTGGCTGTTTGTCTATGCGGATGCTTACATGCATGGTGAATCTTGATACTGCCATATACTACAGTTTTTAAACTCTTTCTAGTCATTTCACATTTAGTAAGTACAGTAGCGTTAAACACACAGCAGGTGGACAAAATAACAGAAACACCAACAATATGTGCACTAAATGTCAAAAACATAATGAACAGCACGGCCATTCTTTACTTTCAGAAGATCTTCTGTTTTTGTAGGAGTGCTTTATGCCGGTGGTGAGAGACAATTTCTTACGAAGGAAAGCCTCTTGTTCTTTATGCATTAGAGGATGTGAAAATCTGTATCACACTTCACTCGCCAGAACATCCTGTAAAAAGTTCAATTGTGTTTGTAATAAGAGAGAGGGGAAGGTACTCCTGTTGAAGTGTCTTTAATTAAGCAAGATGGTTCATTCACTCATTCTTGATCCAACCTGGCTGACGCTGTGCGCCTGCCAGAGGGCAAACATAGAATAATTTATTTTGGGAAAAAATAAATGACATACAGTCGATTCTTGTTGTACGGTATTCTGTAAATGTGGATTCACAATAGGAAAAAAGGTTGAAAGAAAAAGGAGAAAACAATGGTATTGTTCAGCAGATCACATTTTTTTGCTACTTATAACAGCTCTTTGTATGTTGCCTTTTGATTTAAAAATGTCAGCGTGTTATGAAGCTGAAGCTGTGGTTTTAGTTTCTTTATATTGTGTCAGTACGGCAACTGACATGTTGGCTTCTTGTGAAATCTGTTTGTGCCTCACGTTGCTCAGAATATTCTCCAGTAAAGCTATTGATGATCAGAGCTTTTCAGCTTCAAATGTCCATAGTCTTTTTCCGTGCTGTTCTGTCCAGCTCCCTGCACGTCAGAGAAGACTGAAGAGGGGGAAAGCGGGAAGGTCAGATACAGGGCCCTGCATGCTCCGGTGAAGCCGAATCACGTCCTGGCAAATGGTATGCAGGCTCATAACGTGCTCCACTCATCCAATAGCCAGAGACGAAGCAGTTTTGACAGTGTCGAATGCCCTGCCCCGGGGGCCTTATCATCCTCCGCTGCTTGCCTGCCTCCCTCCCCTGTTTCTCCTGATGCTATCTATCTGGAGATTTATGCAGAAATGTGCAGCTAGTCGACCTCCCTGGTCCCCCTCCATCCTTTCTGTAGGGACGCCAGCCTGTCAAAAGCTGAGCTATGCAGAGATAGTGAAGCTCAGGCTGCTGGCCTCATGTCTTACGAAGGCTTTCTTGTCTGTGCATTTCAAACAGGGATGATGCTTGTAAGGAAAGACAGCAGATGCTCTCATCTGAATGTTGCAGCCTGCATTTTGAAAGCAAAGAAGGCAAAAATTTCTGTTTTATTGTATTTTGTTGCATTCCACTAAGTTCTATTTTATTCAGTTATTCTTCATCAGCCTATGTTACTCTATCCTCCTCCCCTTAAACTGCAGATTATTGAGACATATCTTGTCTATGACAGAACACTTTTCACATTTCCCCTCTGAAGTGCTCAGAGACTCCTCGCCCATCTGGGATATTGCCCGAGTCCAAAAATACTCCTGCTTGATTAAGTCTTCTTATGTACCTGGATATGTGTGCTTAAACTGACACTTGGCAGTTTGCAGTTTCTTTGATTCCACTCCTTTATTTAATACCTACTCCACTGAGCGTTGGCTTTTGTTGATGGTGGTTTGATCCTGTGAAGCGGATCCCAACTCAATAAATAATCTCTGCGGATGCTTACATAAGCAATGGTCCATTTAATTAGACTGGTTAAGCTTAGAAGCCCAGAGGTCTTTTCACTGTACCATTAGAGCTAGGATGAGAAACAACAGCATGCAGCCTCCCACCGTCGCTGGTAAGCAGAGAGCAAATAATGATCTGCATCAGAGACACGGCTGGCCCAGCCTATTATAAGGTCTGCCGGACCAAGCCACACCCAAGCACGAAACTGTCCAGCTGGGCTTAGTCAGAATGGGTGAATGGATGGAGAGATGGAGAGATAGAAAGATAGACGGATGGATGGGTGGTTGGATGGTCAGTTCAAACACAGTTCAACCAAGAAAAGATCAAAGGGAGTAAGGTTACGCAGGGAAACAGGCAGCGTAGAGCAACTCTAATTTTAAAATCATTGTAGCAAGTGTATTACATCCTAAAATGCACACACACAAATGCACACATACATGGACACAGTCATGAGGTCATACTCGCTAACAATGAGCATGCATGCCCATTAAAGAAACACTCACGCGAATGCAAAAGCACATGCATATGAGAAACAAACTGACTTCTCCAGCACGTACACACTCACACATTCACATACATACATACATACAAACATTTGTCTATTGTGTATGGTGCATGTATTCATTGGCCCCTGTATGCCATCTGTCCATAATGGTTTCTTAGTGGCTCAGAGAGACGCCTCAGTTCCACTGTTGCTCTTATCAACTTTCAGGAGAAGGAGAAGGGGAAAGGAAAGGTAAGAAGTGTGAAAGTCTGATTGGAGACAAAGCTGCAGCCAGCAGATTACTTTATACTGGGCACAGGCCCTCAAAGACCACCATGCATCTTTATCTGGAGATCTGGCTCCCCCCTCCCTTGCTTGTTCATGCCAGCTAGGCTTCTCTTGTCCCAGTCTACCCCTCTCCTTCCCTGTCTTTTGCTTTCTCAGCTCGCCATTCTTTCTCGCTGCCCTTTTCTATATCTCCTGCTTTTTTTTCTTCTTTTTTATTACTTCTCCCACATGTATAGTGTGTGACTCTAGTGGCCCACATCAGACTTGTAAAAAGTTGGGATTTAAGCCTGTTCTATTCCCTGGCTGGCGTTCTGTTTAGTAAACCGTATTTCCTGCATCCGGCTTTGTCTCAGGAACAAGTGTTGGTCAAACAAGCCTTTTGTCTGTGTCCAGCGGCTCAGCGCACCACAACGAGTCTGGCCCGGGACAAAGAAGTGAGTGTATGAGCCCTGGTGTGTGTGGCTGTGGCAGAGAAACACAGACAAACAGAGAGAGATAGAGAAGTACAGAGGAAGGTCAAGGCCAGCCAGCTGCTCTATCAGGTATTTTCACAAATACAAACGAATGCAGAGACTGATATAAGATCTTTGGGTGATGAGATGTATGAGACAATACACAAGTATGAAATCTGCCAACAGTCTTTTTTCCTCTCAGGCCTTCAAGTCAGGTGGAACTCATGTACTACAGAGTGAATTTAGAAAATGCAGAACACTAATGGATGCCTTGGAGCCTCCACTGCTTCCCCACCTCAACCTGTCCTCTCCGGCTTCGCCCTTCACCCCTGTCCAATCCCTGACTGTGAATACCCTAATGACATAAACAGAGTAGTAATCACATTAACGCCAGTTATGGCTTAGGCACTCTTAAGAGGCACTGTGTTGACAACCCTTCATCTTCCCGAGGCATTCACTCCAACACCTATAAACACTTATGTATATTGGCAAAGACCTGGTATTAGCATAATCACTTTTGAGGTGTGTGTGAGTGCTCCCGAGCTCAGGCGACTTATAACATTGGGAAATGGCGGTGACATGCTGTGTCGCCCCGTGTCTCCCGTCTCTGTGCCTTCCTCTTCCTCCTTCCCCTTTTGGAAGCCCTGCGAGCTAATCCTGTTAGCTCGATCGTCCATTAGCTAAATGACCAATATCAGTGAGAGCTGCGTGGTCGTTACAGGACGGCCTAAGCCCACTATCTGACGTGGTCAAGGACAAAATAAAATACGGAGGTCAAGCCAAGTCTGCTAACTTTTGGATGTATGGCTGCAAAGTTTGAGAGAGTCGCTACAGTAGATGGATGGTGGATTTGTTTTAGAGATGCAGAGAAGAAGAAACAGTGGAGGTCAGTTTTTTTCTTAACACATCGTTAACTTGTTTACACTGGGTCAAGGTCATGTTTGTCTTGGCATCTGTTGTTTTGTTTGTTTATTTGTTGCTGTGTTTTGGTGACTGAGAGAGACTGAGTGCGTGTGAGACTGGCTTTGGGGGTAGGGTCACTAACAATAGAGTAATCTGCATGAACAAAGTGTACATGATGCCTCAGCCTGCTAGACTGCTTGGGTGTATTGCTTTGTCTGGTCAGCACTGTTGTCTGGGACGGTGGTGTGAATATGGAGTCAGAAGCTACAGGCGACCATATCTGCTATTTAAGGAGGTAGAGCCTTGCGTCAGTCGGCCTTGTGCTTTTTACATGAGCCTTGGATCATATTCTCTGCCTGATAGCGGTTCACTGTGTCTGTTAGACACTATAATAGCCTAGCTTTGTGTTGCAATGTGCTGAAATGGCTTAGAAGGACTTGTTGCCCCCCCTCCACCCGTTCCTTTGACAGTTCTGTGCCTCTCTTCTCTTCTCTGCCTTTTTAGTTCTTTATATTTCTCTTTTTTTTAGTGATTATCGTTCTTCCACTTTTCTGCTCCTGATCCCACCAGCCTCTCTCACTTCTCCTGTATGCTTTCTGTCTTCTCTCCCCCCAAAGTCCCCTCTTTCAGCCACTGCCATGAAATGGCAGCTAAGGGGTTGTCAGTGTGGTTTCTCCTCTCTGCTGATCCTATTTCAAAGGGACCTGGAGATCCAGCATTAGCCCCAGCTCTCCTGCTCTCCAGCCCTAACTCACCACAGACTTAGAGTTAATGGAAGGAGAGAAACAGACGGGGAGAGAGAGGGAGCTCTCCTTTATTCTATTAGAGGACAGACTCGTTTATAAGATCATCCTTCCTCCCTCGCACAGTTCTCTGCTCTTTTTACAAGAAAAAAACCCCTTCAATTCCATCAAACGCCTTGTCAGAATATCCTTTTGCCTTTTGAATAACTGTCCTTCCATTCCTTTGAAGATAGCTATTAAGGACAATGTTGGGCTTATTTAGATATCGTTTCTGCTGTTGTTGTGAATCTGGGCATGCATTGGTCTGGCTTGTTCACGCCCATCAATGTGTCTGCCTCGATGGGAATAACAATTATCGTCACTGCTTGTGGCATGAGCACAGTTTGTCAAACGTCCCTAGATGGGCTTGTGATTGCATAGCACAACACAAGCTGTTTTTGATACATAAGAGAATGAATTGACTACCGGCTTTGAAGTGCTGTGTTGTGGCACCCGTGTCCTTCAGAAATGTGGTGGGTTGTCATTAGGATTGTCCCCTTCACGCCACACTTCTCTCCCTACTTCGCTCCCTTTCCTCGTTGCCCTGCCTCCGTCATTCACTTTCATGATCCCTCAGTGCTTTCTTTCCTCTGACCGACGCGGCTGTGTCTCGGAGGAGAAGACGACATTCCAGCCAACCCCCCGTCTCCCTCTCTCGTCCTTCACAATAACTGAAAAATTCATCTATTCTCCTCCTCATGCATATACACTCTCTGCTCACACATTAATGCAGGATGGAGGAAGTGTGTATGGGTGCAAATCAAAGTAAAGTGTACAGGAGAGGCCAGGTTATTGCAACGGTTTTACGAGTGATAGGGGGCTTTCTATTTAAAGCCATAAAAACACACATAATCAGGAAACATACATATAGCCAAGGCCAATGTAATGGGCACATTTTATTTGTGCTTATGAGAGGGGGAGCAAAAACGTGTACGGGCAAATGGCTTTTTTATGATGGAAAAATTCCATAGTGGGTCAAAGCCCCTTGCAGGTGGCAGCAATTAACTGTAATTTTTGCAGATTGTAATGATCCATAATTTACCAGTATACCCCCTTCCAACTCTTTTCTGTCAAGTGAAAAAGGTTTGCGTGGAGGTTTGATTGGGTGCACATTTTATGCCGTGTTCTGGTCTTTAAGTGAGATTGTTCGGAGGGGGCCACAGTGGCCCTGGACACATGAGATAGAAAGAAGAACCACAAAACACCCATCTGTTCTGTGTATTGCTCATCCACAGCATCCCTATTTCTCTCAGCAGCCGTCTTCTCTTTCTGCCCCTTCTTCAACCCTTTGTCTCTTAGCCACAGCAGGCTTAAAACATGCAAGACTGTCCATTCACCATCTTAGGGATCGCTCATGGTCGCAATCACACACACGTGGCCTATCTTCCTCTCGCCTTCTCCCTTGTTCTAGCTCTCTAGCACAGTATGGCCATGGTTTTGGGTTCAAATGACTTCAGAAAAATGCCCTACAGTGAAAAAAGAAAAAAGAGAAGAAAGGATAAGAAAGCCAAAAGATGAAAGAGGGAGCACATTTGCAAGTGGCGGATGCTTCTTATTTTGCATATCTCTCACTTCTGCTTTCCCCTTCTTCTCCTTTTCTATTCACCTGAGAGGATTTAAATAAATCCATAAAGCATGAAATATCAGAAATAGAAAAGTAATGCATGAAATGCATTTTCATAGGACCCTCCCCACCCACACACAAACACACATACACAATTTTCCCTTTGCTTTTTTTTGCTGCAAATGTGTGTTTTTGCATGATAAACGGTGGTACAATTTATTAACATGTGACCTCTTATTTGTATTCATCATTAATATGCAGCATCAGATACATGTCCCACTTTAGCCTAGCTAATTCTGTAAACATGGCATTGGAGGGGAGATGAGTGTGTTTAACGAGATTAGGCGTGCATTGTCAGGCAAATCTTCAGTCACTGTGCAAGTGCTATTGAAAGTCAATTATTGTTGGAAATATTCCTTTGCCTTCTCAACTGTGTAAATTGTGTATTAGCTGCCTGAGATATCTCTCATTATTGTTTTATTTATTCTTTTGTTAAGCATGTACCTACTGGAAGTGAATGCTGGTTTGAAAAAATATGAAATGAGTTTTCACGTTTTCACATATGTTATAGTTCAAGATCTGAGATTCTGTAATGACGATTTTCAAATACATTGTGCAGTGTGCCATGCTTAATGATCACAAAAAGTGAAAAGCAAGACTTCTCTTTGTTAACCAAATTGTTTTCACCCAATTTTGTTGTGACATTTCAAGATCAATTAAATATTAAATATTTTTTGAAGCTTCTATATAATCACAGTCAGTTTGTCCAAAAATATTTGGCGAAAAATTGAAAATGAAATGAGTTTGCTGATAAATCCTCCATGTCCTCTTGGTTTTTGATGATCATATTGGATAATTTGTTATACATTTTAAAATCTCACTTCCATCATTGAAGTGTCATGAAAGATTCTACCGTCATGGTGTTAAATCAGTTATTTGTTCATCAGTGAGTTTTTTAACAGGCCAATTTAAAATGTTGTTTCTCTCTGTGTTTTCTTGTCAGATAAAGATGAGCCCAGCAGTTACACCTGCACCACCTGTAAGCAACCCTTCACCAGTGCCTGGTTCCTGCTCCAGCATGCCCAGAACACCCACGGCTTCCGCATCTATCTGGAGAGCGAACCTGGCAGCCCCCTCACCCCTCTTGTGGCTGCAGCTCCTGGGATGGGGGGTGATTGTGCCTCCTCCCAGCCTCCCCTCCATGCTGTCCACTTGGCTGATGGCAGTCCTTACAGCCACCTGAGGATGCCAGGCTCCGGGTCTGGCCGGGATTCAGCGTCCACACCTCGTGAGGGCCATTACCCCCGAACCCCACCACTCTTCAGCCCACCACCACGCCACCACCTCAGCCCCGATGACCTGGCCTTGGCAACCCACCATCCCAGCGCCTTTGACAGGGTGATGAGGCTCAACTCAGTGCCACTAGAAGCCCCTCCGAGCATGGACTTCTCTAGACGTCTACGTGAGCTGGCTGGGAATGCAACTGGGGCTTCCCCACCTCTCTCCCCTAACAGGCCCAGCCCTATGCAACGGCTGCTACAGCCATTCCAGCCAGGTTCTAAGCCTCCATTTTCAGCTACGCCTCCTGTTTCTACGTCTCAGTCACCTTCTGGCTCACGCTCCACCCCCAATGCTGTGTCCACCGTGGTCCAGCCGGGCACACCTCTCAAGTCAAAGTCTTGTGAGTTTTGCGGGAAGAACTTCAAGTTCCAGAGTAACCTAATCGTTCACCGGCGTAGCCACACAGGCGAAAAGCCATTCAAGTGTCACCTCTGTAACCATGCCTGCACTCAGGCCAGCAAACTGAAACGACACATGAAGACGCACTGTCAGAGCAAGTCATCTGTGCTTAATGCCAAGTCAGATGATGGCCTATCGACTGCAAGCTCCCCTGAACCCGGTACCAGTGAGCTGATTGGCAGTGCCACAGATGCTCTCAAGTCAGTGGTGGCCAAGTTCAAGAGTGAGAACAATGGCCTGATGTCTGAAAATGGAGAAGAGGAGGAGGAAGAGGAGGAGGAGGAGGAAGAGGAGGAGGAAGAGGAGGAGGAAGAAGAAGAAGAAGAAGAGGAGGAGGGGGAGGAGGAGGGAATTGAGAGCAAGCGTGGTGTTGAAGAAAGAGAGGGAAGGAATGACTATCGTTTCAGCCTGCGGCTAGAAGGGGCCCGTCACCACCAGAACAGTGAGGCCCTGCACCCACACCGCCGGAGCTTGTCCCGGGAGCCTGGAGATGATGACTTGGTCATGGAGTCAGACAGAGCAGATGATGGACCCATCAGTACCATCAATGGCCTGGGACCTCTATCCACTGATAGTCTGTCAAGGAAGCTGCTGGGTGGAGTGGTCAGCCCTGGCTCTCTCAGTCCGCTGTCTAAGCGCATCAAGGTGGAGAAGGACATTGACCCCCCCACGCCCACAATCCCAAACACAGAGAACGTGTACTCCCAGTGGCTAGCTGGCTACGCTGCCTCACGACAACTCAAGGACCCCTTCATCAACTTTACAGGTGGGGACTCCAGACAATCGCCCTTCGCTTCCTCATCTGAGCACTCGTCAGAAAACGGCAGCTTGCGCTTCTCCACTCCACCTGGCGAGCTGGATGGGGAACGGGCCACTTCAGGACGCAGCGGCACCGGCAGTGGGGCCAGCACTCCCCACGGTGGCAGTGGAAACGGCAGGCCGAGCTCCAAGGATGGCCGCCGCAGTGACACCTGTGAGTTTTGTGGCAAGGTGTTCAAGAACTGCAGCAACTTGACAGTGCACCGACGCAGTCACACTGGAGAGCGGCCATACAAGTGTGAGCTGTGCAGCTATGCGTGCGCCCAGAGCTCAAAGCTCACCCGCCACATGAAGACCCACGGACAGATGGGCAAGGACGTGTACAAATGTGAAATCTGCCACATGCCTTTCAGTGTATACAGCACTCTGGAGAAACACATGAAGAAGTGGCACAGTGACCGCCCTCTGGCTAATGACATTAAGACTGAGTAGGCAAAGAGCAGCATGCTGCAGCTCTCTCTCAGCTCCCCTGGCTAATAAGCGACCCTGGCTAACTAGCCAATAAGTGAGGGGAAAGGACAACAGGGTTAGACACCAGTACACGGTACAGCCCTGTTATCATCCCTGACTGGAAAAGCTGATTGCATGATCCATCATTGGGGCGATACTATTGCATCAAAAGCGAAACTTTTTGAGCCTTTCTATTGTGCAATAATTTACACGTTTTGTATTTTTTGTAACTGGACAGCATGCTCGGTGTGTTTTCGCTACTTAGAGAGAAAACTGTCCTCAGCTGGTGGGTTTGGTTGTACACGTGTTGCTGTTGATACTTTTGATTTCTTCAACTTAAAAAAAAAGTTAGTTATGAGAACTCATGCTGCATACAGTACATACTGTTTTACATATCATGTACAGTTTTGTGTTCAAACATAGTGGACAGTGTCATATTATCAAAACATCAAGACAAGCAGGGTCACACTTAAAACTGATCTTTGTGAAAGATTTTCCATGCAAGATTGAGATAAAAGGTATATATATGTATATATATATATGTAAATTGGGCTGCCTATGGAATGCTAGGCACTAGCGCCATCAAATATTTCAAACAGCAATGAAATTAACATTATGGTGTGAAATGACAACAAAGAGTGCCTTGGATATTTTACCTGCATTAGTTAATCCTCCTTTTTGCTATAAGCTCGGAGTTTCAGCTATAGAAGATTACAGGACATTTTTGTGCACATATGGAACAAGCAGGTCCTTGCATCAAGCACCTGCACGACCCATGTTGTTTTGTGACTTAGCAGAGCATAAGGAACCAGCTGAAACAAAAACAAGAAAAAAAAGATTATGTGTATCTCTGGTAAATCATTTATCTGCCTGACTCATGTATATTGTTATTCTCCAGATTATGATTCTGTTTACTGGCATATTACATGCTAAAAAGGAGTAGGAGATTGGTGTGTAGAGTTTTGGTTTAGGCGTTTTCTGGTACAGGTGTACCATACTGAGAGGGTAGTCTGACGAGTTGTTTTAACCAACGTTAAGCTCTTAATTTTCCAGAGTGTTTATTTTCTTTGAAAATTAAAAGTTTGCAGGGGTTTTTTTTGTAAGTAGCACAGAATTATGTCTCTTCAGTGTCAGCACGCAGGCAGTGTAGCGAGCAGCCATTTGAAGACCACAGAGTGGGTTTCAGTTGTTCTAAGCCAGACAGATTGTGGATTTTGGGTGGTGGGGTTTGGGTGGGTGTCGGTGGGTAAGGGCGGTTGAGGGTCAGGGTAGCGGGTGGGGAGTGGGTTGACCAGGTGTCTCTACAATTCAAATTTTTATGTCCTTATAGCGCTTATTCTCTTTACCGCATTCAATATTAGAAAACCTTAAGTAATCTGAAATCTTTTTTTATTAACTCACATTGGAAACAATCTTAAATTGTCCATAGTAAAAGTCAAGAATCTGAATTTTCTAAAAACAAACCAATTGCCCCTTCCACACAAATTTTTAAGAGTAAAATATTCACGTTTTGTGTTATTTTCAGTTAACATGCTATAGACCTCATTGTGGTATTTTTTATCGCCACCCCCCTTCATTGTTGATGATATAGCACTTGTCACTCTGCCTTGGATTCTGTATCTGTCTCTCTAATCGGAGGTACAGTCGGTTGAGTATAAAATAAGGACCAGATTTCAGATCTGGGACTACCTACGTGCACTGTTCAATTTTCCCAGTTTACAGTTGGACACTTAAGGGAAAACATGCTCTTATGCTGACAGATTAGTGTGGTGTCATTGCTTTGCATTAAAAAGAAAAAAGAAAAAAAACTAGAAACCGTTGCCAGCCATGTCTCCTTCTGAGAGCTAAACATCAGTTTGGCCCTCGAGGGTATAAATGCAGGAACCGCCATAGAAATATCCTGCTTCATACCAACTATAGAAATATACTGCTCAGTACAGAAAGATTAAACATCCACAAATTTGATTTTAAAGATTAAGTAAATTGTGTTGTTGAGTTTTTTAAAGTAACACTTCAATATATTTAGGGGAGAATCGTATTTAAATGTTGTTTTATTTTTTATTGTTTATTGTTGTTTCTTTCTTCTGTCTTGGTGACATCTGAGACTTGATCACTATGTAATGAATTGTAATGAACATGTCTTTCATCTTTTTTGCCTTTACTATACACAAGTCTTCAGGTTGAACAAAAATTTGCATTGGGGAGAGATTTATGATATATAAATATATAGAGAGAACTTAAAACACATAGGAAAATGCACACTCATGTAAGTTCCTATGTTCAAAACACATTATGGTCTACTTTTTTCCTGTATTTAGAATGGTATTTGAAATTAATGTTCACTTAGTGTAGGCACTTATAGTATTTATGTTGAAGCCTGTATTTTTAACTGTTTTGCCTGTACTCTTTAAAGGTTTCAATGTACACTTTTTTTCTGTAGTGAAAAAAATCCCAACAAGCTGCCACCGTATATTTTCTTAATTTGGCAGGATAATATAGTGTGAATAATTTGTATGCTTGAAAATAAGTATGTTTTTGAAAAAGAAAATGTTGTGGCGTTCCCAAAGGGTGAGAGGTCATATAATGGCCTTTTCAGGCAGTCCCGCTGGAGTGACCACAATGAGGTAAAAACAGGTGGTTGTACATATCTTTTTAGTTTGTTTTATATATTTTTCTCTCCTGCCATTTTATATGCAGTAATACAAGCTATTGTTGGGTTTTCTCGGTAGCCAACTTTTTACTGTCCTTGAACACGTACCACCTGATAACATTCCAGCCATTTTTGAAAAAGACCTTTTGTCATATGCAATCAATTCATCACCAATCTGAAAAGCATTTTCTTTATGCTACAGTACTTTTTTTTAAATTTAGTTTTTGTTTTTCCATTGCCAAAAGAACCATGGTGCTTTATAATTTAAATATGGTACATCTCATATGCAAGGCATATTCTAAATATAATGGAAATCATAGAAAGATTAAAGATTGGTACATGTTATTGCTGATGGTATTGAGGTACATTTGAGTTTTCAGCCTGATTCATCCTGTGTTCTGTATTTACTCTCAAGCTATTTGTTCTGAACTGAACTTGAAGTTGACCTACGGCATTGGTCGACATTATTTATTATGACTATACACACACATGCTCTGTTCAGAACAGAGTCACTGCAAAATAAATCAGTTGATTTTTCTCCCTCCTGATGAATTGTGATGGCTTAACTTCTCTGTTTGATGACCAAAGGTCATTGACCAACATTCATTCATCAACATTCATCTTGCTCGACTTACAGATTTCGTTGTTGTTATTTTTCAGTTACGGAGATGCCACTCTATTTTCAGCTGTTGTCTGCATTATTCTCTTCACTCAGCCATTTTGTCTTGAAAAAAATAAAAAGTATTACATACATATCTGAATTTGGAGCTTTTGTTTTTTATTGTGGTCTGTGTACACACAGTCTAATAAAAAAAAAAAACACAATAGAAGACTATTCAGAGCAGAAGGAACCACCAGAACACACACACATGGACACACAGACCATTTAATAAATGTTGCATTGTCCTTAAGTGCACTGTGATAATATTTGTTTGGATGTATTGCGCCCAGGTGTGTTTGCATGGTTCAGCTTGAGTCACCCATCATGGAGGGTGGAAGTTCACCACCATATCTCTGGTCTGTGGCCTTGTCAGGTCAGCTAACCATCTGTGTGATATCTCCAGCAAACCCTCCCCATCTCATCCTGTCTCTCTCCCTGTCCCCTCCTCTTTTTTCGCCCCCACTTCACTCTCTCAGCCTTTGTCTTTAAGTTTCTTTATGTCCACCATGTGTTTTGTCTCTCTTTTTTTCATTTTGAGCTAACTTTATTTATCCTCCTGTGTCCCAATCTCTCTCTTTTCTTCCGACCTCTCCCTTCGATGTTTCCTTCTCTCCCTGCTGAAGCACTGGAGGGCAACGTGACAGACTAATCGCTCTCCTTGTCCGAGCCCGGCGCTGTTTGCCTAGCAGGGCCAGATTAAAGTTCACAGATAGAGAGAGGTTCCTGCTTAGGCCAGGTGTTGACAGTTAAGATAAAGCAGAGTCGCAAGGAAGTGGGGGTGGTTGTGTGAGTTTGGGAGCGAGGGATTGTTAGCCTGTGTGTGTTCTCACACATATACACACTTATAATGTTAAGGAGGGTGGTTACCCCATCCCTTGTCTCCGATATCCCAAGTTCAGTGTCAAGAAAGCAACAATGCTCTGGCCCACAAATCCCACCACCAAACAGCCCATGCATAGCAGACATACTTTTCCCATAGCAGACTCTTGGCCCTTGCCTACCATCTCCTGCGCCCCTCCTCATCTTCCTTGTGTAGACGTATGTCCTGAACACGTAAAGGCAACAGTGACAGCTCTTTAGCTGAAATGAGAGTTTTCAAAAAGTTTGTTGAGCAGGCAATAACGCCCGCAGTCCTGTTTGAATATTTTTCTTCATCAAACTTGTTTTTCATTTGTAAAACAAGATGTTGGAGAAAATGAAAATTTCTGGCATGTCTTAGGGGATACACTGGTTCTCTGTTGAAGGGCAAGAATTTATTAGTTCATTATGCTAATCGAAACTAATTCACAAACACTCTTGAAAAGATAAAGATTCCCCCCTCCCTCTTTCCAGTTTCCTTCCCTACTTCACCCTTCTCTCTGTCCTGACTTGCCTGTGTGTTTAAAGCAGGGGAGGCCTCCCAGGCATTGCTGGGGAAATCCTGTCCAGGAGAGAGTTGACGCATTGAATTGACTCTCTAATCCTCCTAATATGCCACTTCTCCCTGTTCGCTTCTCTCCCTCTATTCCTCTGCGTTCCTCCATCCCTCTGTTGCTTCTGTCTCCTCCTTGCGTCAACAGTCAGTGGATCATCCCTCTTTATCTCTCCTATCCCTCCTTTTCTTCATTCCTTATATTAAATGCACTCTGCCGTGCTCCATTTCTTTGTCCATTCCTCTTCCTCTACTTTTTGCCTCTGTTTCAGGCTAATTTTTTCTTGGGCCTGAGCCCATCTCACGAGTGCCAGTGAGTCGAGAAAGGCTGAAGAGCAGAGATGGAGAGGCAGACTGCAGCTGTGATGTGGTGCAGTGAAGAGGGGGCCTCGTCCGGGCTCCTTGGAACAATATAAAAGCACTAATCACCCAGGACAGCTGACACCCAGAGCCTCACACTCACTCACACACACAGACACAAAGATCTGAGGACTGCCAGTATAGGGTGGAAGGAGAGGAGCTCTGCCCAGACAAGACTTACAGGTCTGGCTCAGCTAGAAAACAAAGTCTGTGTTTTGTCTAAGGGCAGCAATGCTTGGGGGCTGAAAAGGCTTTCTCACACACATGCACATACGTGCATACAATGTGCTTATGCATGCGCACATTCATACCTACTGTACAAAGACGTGCATGCATGCACATACATGAAAACTTAAAAGGCAGTTAAGCTCACAGGAGTACACAGGCAAACTTCCCCTCATGCACTTTTGTACGCAGACCCAGAATCAAACACACATGCTGATGCTGGAACACAAACCACATAATGGATTGGGTGCGTGCACACTCACACACACACATAGACACACGTGTGTACACAAAAGTGTCTTCGGGAATGTGACCTTTTCCCAAAAGCCTCCCTTTCCTGCCCTGGCTCCCCTCCCCCTCTGGCTGTGTGAAGACTGAAGGGGTCAAAGGTCAGGTTTTGGGGGACTGGAGATTAGGTTTCACATGACTGAGCACCTTTGTTGGGGCAGGCCGGCAGAAAGGAAACGTCCAGGAGGGTAGCTGTGTCTGTCTGAGGAGGGGGAAGGGAGAAAAGAGGGACAGAGGGATGGATCGAGGGACAAGGTTTAAGTTGAAGTTTGGTCAGGCTGAAATTGAAGTGCAAGAGCGAGGAGGAAGTGTTTCAGAAACACGAGGGAAAGGAAAATGAGACAAGGGCAGAAGGTGAGAAAATGTGAGAGTATAAAAGAGAAAACCAGAATAACTTCACCCACATTCCTCACCCTATAGCTCTGCTTGGCCCTTCTTACAAGGCTCCCTCTCTTAACTCTTTCTCCTTCTCTTTCTTTCTCTGGCAATGTGGCTTCTGTGTCGGGCTGTGGCCAGCCAGTGTCCTCAGTGCCTGCTGGCTGCGCTGATTTCCCCCATGACCACACAGCGAGAAGAAAGCCCCAGCCAAAATAGTAAACTGGATCACAGCAGAATCCCCCTTCCTCCTCCTCCTTCGCCTTTACAACATCTGAGTCGCAGTCTGCCCGCTAGACAATATGTGTTGTAACTGGCAGTGAAAATCTTGGCAGAGACCCGGATTACCTCGCTTGTGAAGTATTGCTTTAAATGTCTGTGTGTGTGACTTCCCCCCCCCCCTACTTATCAGACCTAGAGAGAAAGATTTTAACGACGTGCAACAGTTTCAACTAAATGAGTCACAGAGGTGGGACTGGCACTGCAGATGGCTTCCAGATAAGGTGAAAACTTTGACCCTGGAGTGAAAAAGAAGGACAGGGGCTGAGGGGTGAGGGGGAAGGAATGTCTTGAATAGTGGGCTGACCATAATTGAGTGGACTCTTTTGGTTTCATGATGTGCAATCAGATATGAGCCTTAAGGTATTGCCTTTATTACTGACCTTTGGGACGTCTGACATTCCTAAAAATTCTACTTCATATTACTCATTTTCCGGTGCCACAAGTGACTGTGCTGCTTTGTGTTACATTTAGGACCAGCCTTGTACAGGCCAGCGCTATTTCAGTGAAAGCTGCTCTGTACAGTATCAGTATGTGGTTGGTCTATCGCTGAAGGGGTTTCCTTTGGCACACTGCAGGGGTGGCTCATTCCGGAGCATAGGCAGTTGGAGGAGGAAGGAGGGTCAGTGGGTGAGGGAGGTGGGGTGGGGCAGGGGCAGTAGATTCCAGAGACCGAATGATCTGACCTTGAACAGCGGGGTGTGGGGTGTGGAGCTCAGAGTGGAACCATGTTCTAACTGTTAAATCCTCGGTACTCTTCCACCGCTGCCAAAAAACATATGTTTATGCATGTGTGTTATGCTTTATTACATGTGGACATGTACATGCACAGTAAGACTCACACGCATGTGTCTGAATATGGCTGTGTGTGTATTCTCCAGGTGTTTGTCTATGTGTGACCCTGCGATGGACTGGCGACCTGTCCATGGTGTACACCGCCTTTCGCCCAATGTCAGCTGGTATTGGCTCCAGCCCCTCGCGACCCTGTACGCAGGATAAGCAGATGACGATGGATGGATGGATGGATGATGCGTTTAGTGCACCCGAATGTGTGTCAGTGCGTGTGTGAGCTGTGTGTACAGTGTACAGTGTGAGACAGTTGGGCGCTTGTGTCCTGTAAATAGAGAGTTAAAGTTCATCCTCTGGCCACTTTATGCCGCTACATTTCAGTGTCACTCAAGCGGGACAGTAACTCAGCCAATACATTATGTATAGCTCTTAAATTACTATAAGTCACCCATGACCGTTGGGATTTGCAGATTGATTGATTCTGGTTGATATTTTACTAAAGTACATAAGAATTGTATTTTTTCAGATATTACTATTTTTTCCTGTCTTTGATGTGTTCTGTCAAGGACTGTAGCTTCCACTGAGGACACTGAGAGCCTGTCATCGGATGATTCTTTCTGCATATTTTTAATATCTTTTAAGCACAGCTACACAACAATGCCGGTAAATATAAGGCTACAGCCAGCAGCCAATTAGCTTACCTCACAGAGATGATAAGAACTTCAGCTTTTTGTATGAAGTAAATGATCAAGATATAATATGTTAATTAGTGAGCTTTGCAGGTGTTGGTAGGTGGCTTTGAAAACAGTCTTTAGACCATCTCTTAGGTCAATATGATTTTCAAAAAATATTATTGCACACTTTAATGAATACATTTTTTTTTTTTTTAAAGTAAAAATACTCTGAAGATCTGAGGGTTATTACCGCTTGGGCTTGGACAGATTTTTTTAGCAGAAAGCCTTTGTTACAACCTTTGGTCATGGAGTTTGAAGGATTTACCTGGCAAGGAGGGTCAAGTGAAATATGCTTTTAAGTGCTAGGATGCAGTGTTTTAGAGTCTTGATCTATACTTGCGACTAAAAAGGAGAATATGTCGACCTCTGTTGCTTCAGTTTTAATAACTCTTTAAAAATCTATTTATTGCAAGTCCCTCAACTTTATGGAACTGCAATACTAAACTGCTAGAGTGCCCTTTCCCACTTCTTTATTAACCATAACCACAATCTCTTCCTAACTCTAACCATAACATTGTTGCCATGCATAGATATTGTGGAGAATACAAAATATCATTGAAAATATTCCTTGGTTTTGCAGAATCGACACTGATATCTTGTGTGGTGATCAGATCTCAGCATTTCTAAAACCTTGGCTACAGCCCTGTTTGTATCCTGTTTACATGTATGTTCTTTTGTATTTACATGTGTTTACTTTACACATCCTTTATTTTGCCAAATATGTATTCTCATGTGTGTGTCCCTCTATGAGTTTGTGTATTAAAGGTGTATATGGTGGTACTGACCCTCCCCGTGGGGGCCAGCAGAGCTCTCTTGAGCCACTCCAGCTGCTGCAGGGGTGACAGAGGCTAAGACCAGCCGAGGCTGAGGGGTGAGAGGGCTCTGGGAGTTTCTGAGAATTGCCGCACCACTCCTGGCTTACTCCTGGTTCATTCTTGGTTCATTCCTGAGGCACAGGGGTCAAAGAGAGCAGGACGGGGAGGAGGGGAGAGGGTCTGCAGGGCCACGGTCACATGCTTGACCTGCCAGACTGACCTTATTACAGCCTACACATACTTCCTCCTGCCTGCAGTATTTACAGTTTTTGTGTATGAGCTTGTATGTTTTGACGTTTGTTTTAGTTACCTCTGAGTAATGTCAGGATCAAATTGCATGTTTGTCACTAAGAGAGAGAGAGAGAGAGAGTTTGTGTCACATCCATATTTGGTGTTTTATAGGCTCTCTTAGCTTTTTCTGTTCCTTTTTCATATCTGACACTCTCTTTCAGACATTCACATGTCAATCTTCAAAATGAACCCTTTAACCCTCATCTACACCTTTCGTTTTTGGTCTCCAAATAGTCTGTCCTGTTAAACTTCACATACACATTTTGATAGCGTTTGCCCACAAATCGCCATCCAGCAGGATGGTGTGCAGTTGTCCAAACTACTCCAGGGGGTCGCAGGAATGCAGTCGACTCTCTTGAACCAGGCAGCCTCTAATATTCTGGTCTTTATGGGGCCAACCGGTGGTCTTTAGTGGGGACACATTCATTGTGGGCCTCATGTCCTACAAAGCGCTTGTCAGTCATTGTGCTGAACTTGTGTTGTTTCTATGCAGCGCTCGGCAGCACAGCTGTCGTCAAAATACCCAAGGCTACTCTACCCTCTCCTGAAAGAAACAAACAAACAAAGCCGTAAAACAAGAAAATGAAAGACAAAAAAGGGTCACAAATAATGAGTGTACAAAAAACATCTTGTCAAATTGCACCTTGGGAGCCTGTCTTCAGGAAGAGTGAGGGGTAAGAAGCTTCTGAGCAGACCTGGGGCACAATGGGACTTGGCCCCTCCTGTGTTACTGTTAGCCAGGCCCTTTGGATGAACTTGTCTCCTTTCAGCTGGCACTCTTATGCCCAGGTGTGTCCTTGTGTGTGTGTGTGTGTGTATGTGTGTGTGTGTGTGTGTGTCCGCGTCCGTTTGTATCCACAGCACTGACATCTCTTTGGCCCCAAGTGCTCCATTGAAAATAAGACGGAGAGCAGAGCGAATGAAAAGAGATAAAGTGCAAAACAAGGATGAGAGGAGGAATAAAAGAAGAGTGGCTTCCTTGCTTTTCAGGGCAAGGACAATGTTCAGGCCTTTCTCCCACGCTCTGTACAACACTCTCTCTGCCCCGTGGTCTAGTACTTAGTGTCCAAGACCATCAGTTTATATTTTAATTCCCTGAATTGCACTCAGTAATTTCATGTTTAGTAAGCAGCTTTCTAATAAATATTTCAAGAAGAAAGACACACTTTCAAATGTGTGTGAAAAGAGAATTAAAACAAATGCAAACAACAGTTTTTTATTGTTGAAAAATGTCCTTTGACATAAGCCACCAAAATAAAAGTGCCAAAATAAATATCCAACATTTGCTTGCTAAATTAATAATAGCTGCCTCCATACCTTGTATAATTGCCTCAATCCACATGTTACAACCTTGGCAGCACGTAACTAAATGAATATCAACATTTCCTTCAAAATTCAGGGCTAATATTCTGTCCATACTTTCCCAATATTGCAATCATTGTGTAGATCTCTTGGGTTGGGTAGCCAGCCAGCCGGCCAAGCAGCCATCCAGACAGGCCAGTGAATGGCTTGATGCCAAGGCCAATTGAGAGGTGCTGCTGTGGTGGAGAGCCAGAGGGGAGATGGTCATCCATTATTCATCACTAAGCCAAATAATCCCCAACAGAATTGGTCTGGTCTTGTCTGGCCCAACGGTTGGGGAATGGATGGGATGGTCCGGGGGGCAAGAGGGGAGGGTTTCTGGGGCTGGGGGATGGCAGGTTTGAGGGTTTTTTCGGAGGAGGTTTAGTAGGATTTTTTCAGGGGGCCAAAGGGGTTCTCTGTAAGGGGTGGGAGGGGGGTTCTTTGAGGATTAGATGCAAATATGTCTTTGATAGCTTTCACAGTCTGGGAGTCCCATTCTGTTTATGGATATTCATATTAGGTCTAATCTTTGGAAACAATCCCTGGCATGGAGGGGTGAAAGGCTGCTGGGATGGGGATGGGGCACAGAAGCAGCAGGGGGTTCTGGGGGATGGAATGGACCTGAATGGGGTCTCCCTTGACCCAGATCAGGGGCAGGACCAGTAGGAACCCTTGTGGTGTGTGTGTGTGTGTGTGTGTGTGTGTGTGTGTGGGAACCACCTAGTGGTCCATTCGCTGAAAGCACTGATGTGTAAATGTAAACATAAGCACACTTAAACACGCACAAAAATACAAGTTCTTTCACAGACGAGCAAATACAAACACAGACATAGACAAAGTGATGGCATTGCATCAGTGTCACAGACAAACGGCTCATTCAGACACAATATAGCCTTCACCTTCTGTCCCACTCTGGTTTTATTTCTTTGTGACTTATCTGTGTCTATCTTATATGTCACTGTTTTGTCTGTGTTTCTCTGGCTCCAGGCAGATGCTCTCAGGACGGAGATCACAGCGAAGAAGAAGACTCTTTCTCGGCGACAGCATCATTTTTATTTACAGGTGAGGGTCACTTGCTTTGGTCAGGGGCACACTGTCAGTAGAGGAGATACTGCAGGGTATCATTAAGTGTAGTGTAGTCAAAGCAGCATATCAAGAAGAACCATGGAGTGTGGAAATGGGTAACATAACATATAGCCCATCACCTGGTAAACAAGGTTACCAATCATACATCTTCTTGACAAGTCTGATCATGTTTTGGACAAGTGAATTCCTTCAGTTGATTTTTTTCAGTCTGATCATTTGCTCTGTCCATCCATCCTCTTTGTTCCATCTTCCTTTGTATATTTGATTAGTATAGTGTAACATAGCATAACACCCTCCATTTCATCATCTGCTGTTTGTTTTGAACCACAGACAAATGATAGAATGTAAATGAAATTTCTGCTCCTTATCTATTATTATTTATCAGTGCTTCTATATTTGACACATTGATCTTTACTGCAATGTCTCAATATTTTGAAGTCAGTTCCTAACAACAAATGCTTTGCACCAAGGGAAAAAAGATCAGTTAGGAGCTTGCCTCCACCGGAAAGCAAACTGTGCGGATGTTCATTATATGAACATACCGGAAGCAGGTAAGTAATCTGTGAGTGTTTTGACCGTTTAGCTGTAGTTTTTGGTGGCAGTGATGCAGAAAATGAGACTAAGCGAAGAATAAGTGCTCCACTTTCCAGCAAACTGCTAAAAAAATTGCCAGTGTCACCATAAATGCAACATGACTAGCCAAGTTCAGTGGGTGCATTCAGACTAGCTTGACAGTCATAAAACTAATCATGTATATTTATGTTTGATGTATTCAGTATACACGATGACAGCATAGGGTCAGCATAGTATGTTGTATATTGAAATGGTAGTAATACATACACATATAGGTAGTAATGTTGCTCAATGTAACACCACTGTATGTGTTTATTACCAAGAATAAGTAGTTTTGAATTTGAACATCCTTCCACAGTTACACATTTAAAATGCACCACAAGTTAGACTGTGTTCTAAACTACACTGTATGCATGGGATGTGTGACTCTTTGAAATGCATTTTGGGACTTAGGCGTAAGTCAGCATCTCTTATTATGGTTCAGCAAATCATAGCGTAGTTGCATTGAGTAAAACAGAAACATTGTTCCTGCCACTAAAAAGTGCTGGACAACTCATGCACAGCCATGTAGTGGACCAGACATGGCAAGTCTTCCTCCTCGCAGCAGGTCAGAGAGCAGAGGGTGAGGGAGGTTTTTATTCTCCTCCCCCACCGCAGCTGGGCTCCCGGTCTCTCCCCTCTTCAAAACCTTCCTTCCCCCATCGCACCCTCTTTCCCTCCCTGTCCTGTTAGGCTGAATAGTGCTCCAGGTCGGGAGGTTCATGACAGATATAGAGGGTTTCCCTCTCGTAGACTGTGTGTGTGTGTGTGTGAGTGTGTGTGTGAGTGCGTACATAGAGCAGTGTCTCACGGGCATCAGGGGAAAAGTAAGAGAGCCAGACAGCAGATCATGTCACTAAACACCTAAACATGCACACACATGTCTGCATGTATATGTGTGCATAGTACTTTATTCAAAATATGCTACTACTCTATTATATTGTTGAGGATAGTGCACAGCTGCACAGAAAGCAGAATAACATTAACTGTGCATGGACATACAAACTTTTCTGCTGTAAAGTTGCAAAAGTGTAACTAAATTACATCTTTTCACATGACAGTAGGTATGACATCACTGACAGCGGCTGCGTTGTTATCTGCCGTTGCTACTATTTCACATTTCTGTTTGTTGGCCAGTGTAGCTATTTACATCGTGAGGAGACAAAATGGACACAATGGACTATGTTTTCCATTTGAATGTGTTCACTCTCTTCTTTCACTAAGGTCAGGGGAGAGGAGTGGGCTGGAGTAATAAGGAGATGCACTGCCCGTCTGGGGGGTTCAGCTGACGCTGACCAGCACACATATATTTCTCTCAAACCCCTCACATCACAAGCAGTGTGTGTATTTTATCTTTAAATATGTACACTATTGGCGTATTATTGCAAATTCACTTAAAAATGAAAGAACTGGACTGTGTGAACATGTGTGTCTCTGTGTGTGAGTGTTTGCATGTGTGTGTGTGGAATGAAGGGGTTTGGGGATCCTGGGACCCCCTTTCCCAGACATGCACTGACCTTTCCAACCAGACAGGGATAAAGGGACAAGGAGGGAGGGCTGAGGACATGAGGGCACTGGAGTGTGTATACATGTGTGTGTCTGTGTGCATGTGTGCTTATTTGCGTATATGTGAGTGAGTGAGTTTGTGTGTGTGTGTGTGTGCGCGTGCTAGTTGATATCATGGACCTGTGAACCAGCCAGTTCTCCCCGTCCTGCTGAGTTTGGCCTGGTGCAACCAACCCCCACCCGCAAACCCCCCAACCCCCCCCCCCACGCCTTTTGTTGGACCAAGTCATTGTGCTATCCCTACAGCGCTCTGTATGCAAAAAAGGTGGTGCTCTGAGGGCTCGCCAGCTCCGGACCCTTGCAAATCAATTTGTCTGTGGAAGGGGTGAGGGCAAGGAGGTGGGATGGGGGATTGTGGAGCATAGAGGACGACTCGGTGAAAAGCCTGAGGTGTGCAACTCTCCCTCCTGAAAACAATGTCATAGTCTCTACTCCTTTGCACTATTTATTACAAGTGAGGCTTTTAATAAGGCCAATTAGCACAGAGAGATGTGATTTTGTTGTAGTAATTTGAGCAAGACTTTTTATCATTCTAGAAATATTTTTTGCATTTTGTCGTCATTGTTTTCTCTAATCCAATTTTCTGTATCTTTTTTTGACTGAAGACATCAGGAAAATGAATATTGACATTTTGATGTTTTTGTTACTTGGATGTCCGTTTACTGATATGTCTTATTTTACTGCTGTCAAAAAAGAGAGGTAAATCCAGACTGACCCTCCCACTCAGAGAGAAGGATCAGACATTGATTGTGGTTGTCCCGCTCTCCTTCTCTCCCCCTGGATGCAGACAGGACTCTCCCCAAAGCACACAGGCTTGAGAGGGTCTTTGCTTGACTGGAGCAACGATGATCAATACCTGTCACTTCTGTCTCGTCTGGTCAGAGCCCTGCTCCCCTGCCCCCCGACACGCTGTGGGAGGGTTTGATGATGTGCGCGTACACACACACACAAACGATGACACGGCTCATGCATGTTTGCACACATGCAAATAGTTTAATATAAATAGGTTCCCCACATGCATGCACACATGGGTATAAGAGGGTGCGTGCATGCAAACATGCACAGGAAGACATAAGCACATATATACACACACATAGACATACACATGAAGCATTTTGTCTGATGGACAAACACACACACACGCCCGCGCTCACTCACACGCAGGCTGTGGCAGTGAGGTCAGACAGGGCATTCAGACCCAGACACCAGTCTCTTCTCTGGGGTCAGACCACAAGGCCAAGGTCTACTCCCTAACCCCTGTGGCCCTTCACACACACACACACACACACACGCATACCCACTGACCAGCCAAGACAACGGACAGGGGGACACTGAGGAGGGGTCATAGGGAGTGAAAGAAGGCAATGATGGGGGATGGTTCACGAAAAGAGGAATGGGTTTGAATACAAGCATTGATGGTAAAATGTGGGTTAATATTTGAGTAAGCAAATGTCTATTAACTTGGCAGATTAGTTAATAAAGAGCAACTTTTCAATCATTTTAGTGCAAGGAAATAAAAATCCTCAACCTCGAACTGTCATTATTCAGTAAATGTGAATTAATCCATTTAACCCAGCTATTTTCTTTATCAGCCTGGCACTGTGAAAGGGTGAAAATAAAAAGGAAATTTATTGTGCTGGCTGTTATAGAAGAGAAGGGAGGGTAGGAAGTCATAAGTAAAGCCTGCTTCCTTTCTGCAACTTGTCCATTCATTTGCTTGAGGTCTCCTTCTTCTCTGCTCAGTATTTCTTATTTTCAACTCTCTTGCTTGCTCGCTCGCTCGCTCGCTTACTCGCTCTCTTCGTCCTCCTTCTGTCCTCCCTGTCTTCATACTCAAGAGACCCTTGCTCTGCCCAGCCAGAAAGATAAGGAAGTGGAGGGGCCAAGTTTACCACTGCAGATAAGCTGTAATTGCAGGGTAATAAAAAGATAGAAAAAAGGAAAAAGGAAACGGAGGAAGAGGGGAGAAGAAAGAATAGACACAAAGGGGTGAATTGAGTGGCCAAAGAAATGATTGATGTAAGTGGTGACGCTCTGGTTCGCTGACAGTTATCAGCGAGGGCAACCTTTTGCTCGTTACAGTCATCTACGTGCAGTAGAGGACCAGTGGCTGCACTCAAACAATAACCGCCAGCCTTGACCCCTCTGATAAACAGCAACTGCAAACTAACTAGCTGAACAATCACTTCTCTGTTCTGCGACATTGCTCAGTCCTTGCTCCTGAATGCTGGTTATTGACATGGACATTGTGTTCACACACATAAAACCAGCTGTTCCAAATTTGTACATTTTTGTTGGTGACATAAAACTAGTAAACCAATCCAATGGCAGTTATTGTTTGCTGTCATTCAGCAGAATAAACAATTGCGTTCACCATATTTCATCAGCCTGTGCCCTCAAACTAAACCACCAAATGAAACAGGTTGGGAGACCACTTAACGTATGGTCTCCCAACCTGTTTCCACAGCTAACGGTGATTTTACCTGAACATAAGTGTGCACACAGAGATCTTTTAAATAAAATCTGCCTCTGCTTCTACACACTAGCTGTTTTTCATAAAATAATTAGTTCATAATAAATATCTAGTCTATTGGAAACAATTTGTGCTGAGTATAGTGAAAATTACACTGTAACCTGTTTTGGAAAATGACAAACTAATTCACTAATCCAGGCATGACCATGCAAAATGTCCCAGATAAAGATCTTTCTAGTGAGAGGCTGTTCAGGTATATTTGCAAGTCTGTTGGGAACGCTTAACATTTATGTCTGTTTGGAGGTTTCCACTCTATATCAGAGAAGTATTTCACAATTTGACAATTATATGCAGTACTGTGTTTTAGACTCCACATTTCTGACATGGACACATGGAAATACTGTTTTAAATTTTTAGACGTACTTACTTCTTAACAGTGGACTATGGCTTTTCAGGACTTTTTTAAATGGAATATACAGAATCCTTGTCACCTTTAAACCAAAACGTTTGTTGCATCCACTTTCAGATATGAACTGAAAAAGACTTAAGAATTGTAGTTATTATTAAAAAATAATAATCTACATGCTGTAGAGCGTCATCATCATGAACATGTGTTGAATAGTTTCTAATAGATTTTAAGTTTTCACGTCAAGAGTCAAAGTTTCAGAACCAAGATAAACTGCATGTCTTCTTTTCATTTTGGAGGTTACACTGGTTAGAGGAGACGGCAACTTGTAGTGTATGATAGGCAGATTTACCGTTGGCGTGCTGTGTGACCACCAGCCCTTACTTCCTTCCTCTCTGCTGGCCTGGGGAAGAGTGTGTGTCCTGTTGCTCTGTTCCCCTAGGGCCTGTGCATGCATGTGTGTACCGTGTGTATGCGTGCGTGTTTTTGTTACACTCCACTACTCACGGGAGGTCAGGTGAGATTGGGTCTGGTTCCTGATTCCTGGAAGAGTGGACAGCTGCAATATCTCACACAAATGCAATGCCATTAGACACACAAATACACACACGCACACACACACACACACACACACACACACACAAGCTCAAACACATGCTCATTATCCTTTTTACTCACACTGTTTCTCTTTCTCTTTTGTAAAGCTTGTCTTGTAAGTAGAGCTGAGTATTGAACTTCAACACTTTCCAATGAACATGTCTGTTGCACTATCAAAAACTGTCAAGTGTTTTAAATTAGCGCCAAGTGTCTTGTCAGATTCAAATCTTCTTTTGCAAGCTTTTGACAAATTTATTTAAGCAAAGTTTTTGTATGGTGCTTTAAAAGTTAACAGTAGAGAATTTTGGCTTCTTTTGTTAAATGAAAAAAGGGGGGGTTTGATCAGATATCACTGCCTATATGTTCTATCAAAGAATTTCAAACAGTTCTCAGCCCTACTTGTAAGACACTTCTACATATGTATGTGCTGACTTGCAGCAATATGGAACACATAATATTCCCATGTCTGACCACCGTTTTCATGTGTTATCAACTCACCTCGCTCTCTTGTACACAGACTTATCTGAGGGGCCATTATAGCAGCTCCTCCATATACTCCTATCTTGTCTGACAGTGATGAGATACCTGGGAGGGGGGTAGACCAGAGAAGGGTCCCAGCAGGGTTTCTCTCACCCTCTCTCTCTCTCACACACACACAAGGCCATAAACAGGTTGTCTGCATAGTATCAGAGACATGGCTTTGCCGTGATGAACTGGAGGAGCCACAGTCTCCTGCTCTCTTAGCTCTGTGTAAATACACCGCTCATTGTTTATATAGCGCGGTGTGGCTTCAGGTTCCAGGGACCATCTCTCTGGGTCTGGGTCAGATCGCCAGAAGCACACACACACACCATGACATTAGAAGTATGGGTGCACATGTGGCTACACACACATTCATCTTAATGCAAACCAGACTCCTTCTCTCCCTCTTTTCTTGGAGAGAGAGAGAGAGGGAGAGGTAGTAGTGAGACCGCACAGCATTGGATCCTGGCCAAATGGACCAGCGGAGCTTGTTTGGAAAGCTTTCAGTCAGAAAGCCACTTTTTGGCAGGGGCCCTGTGAGTGCTGCTGAGCCCTCTGAAGCGGGCTGGAGCTGCTAAAATAAATAATGGTTAGGGCCGAGGGGGTAAGAGTGGCGTTGGCGGGTGGGGGGGGTAGAGGGTGTAGCGAGAGGAAAAAGGAGGGGTGGGGGTGACGGAAGGAGCGAGAGATGAGGGAGGGGGGATAAAGGGGGTGGGGGTGGTGGGGTAGGGAGAGACCGTGCCTGTAATTATATCTGTCAGTCGACACCAAGGTACTTGGACCGCCAACGCTCACGTTTCCCCTCGCTCTCTTGCTGTCACTAGATAGAGAGAGAAATGGAGAGAAAGGGGGAGAGGATGTGCAAGAGCATATGTACGTTTCTGTGTCTGAATTTGTCCAACTGCATACACATTTTTCTGTGTGCATCAGCATGTGTCTGTGAACAGTCCAGTGCTAGCTCCCTGGGTGGTGTGTGACTGTGTGTGTGTGTGTGTGTGTGTGTTTGTGAGAGAGTTGGTGGGCCTGCAGGGAAACAAACCTGGTCATTCTGGGAGAGAGAGATAAGGAGGTGTTTCACATGAGAGTATGTTGGTCTTTCAGCAGGGAGCAAAGTAGTGGCCCCTCTGTACACTGGCAGGCAACAAAATAGCCCAGAACAGCTTTTCACAGCTTTTCACACATTAGCTGAGCGGGTCAAGTGCACTAAGTATGTGGAAGTGCACTAAAATGGACTAACTGTTGTTTATTTAACATGTGACGATCACAGGTAATTAATCTGTTGATTCTGTGATGTATTATATGCTGCATCCCCATGTGTGCTGTCTAATCTGGTTGATCAAGTTAGCTCATTTTTATCTGCAAAAACTCATTCAGTGTTACTGTTAAAGGATCATTTATTAGGACTTGTTTGTGTAGTTTTCTGCATCATTTCTACCCACTAAAACAAGAGATCTGGAAACAACAAAGTGTGATGGGCCAAGGAACGTGCCCTGATGAAGGGAACAAATCATTTGTTCATTTTGGAGTCCTTTCAGCGAGACATGGCTTTTTTGACCATCCTATAAGCCATGCTGTCATTGTTAATCCATGATTTCTCCCCAGGAGAAACATGTTGCTCCATTAATAAAGTTTAGAAGTGCATCAATTGAAAGGGGAAAAATGTATTAAGGTTAACTGTTCAGCCAGATTTCTGAACCACTATGCTACCATAACTGACACTGAATAATCCTCTAAGGTCACAGGTCTTTTCCTCATCAGGCATTTTGACTTGCCATAGTAGGAAAAACACTGGTGTTACTAATAATATTAACAATGACCTGTTGTTTTCAAGTGTCCCAGAGAGCCAGACCCTCAAACTGAAGCAGCTAAATGGAATTCAGCCATCATTCATTTTATTATGTACACCTGAGTTTTCCTGCTGCAGCATGTCAAAATGTCTTTGGGGTGAGTATCTGTTGCTTCTGTGACTTACACTGTATTTTTAGTGTGTGAAGCACTATCTAACCTGATGTATCCAGTTAGTTTATTTAAACTGACTCATTGTTGCTATTAACGCCTATTGTATTTGACCTCTATAAAACATAGAATTATGGTCATACAGGTGTGCATGCATAGATACACTCTGACAATTACATCAACCTATGAGTACAAGCACACACACCATTCCCTCGCTCCATCTCCTTCTCTCTGACTAATTCTTTCTCTTTCTTTTTCTGCTTGGTAGTGGTCTGCCTCACTCTCTGATCTTAGCCAGGATCAGGTCCAAAGATATCACTCCAGAGACACAATTACCACACCGGGCTAAATGTATCTTGAAGTGACATACTGTATGCCCATTAAGCACCAGTACCAACACAGATATTCCAAAAAATTTGAACGCACACCATTGACAACTGAAATCCCACCAAAACAGACGGTCAGATAGAGCTGCAGACCGTCTGCAGTGGTGGTCTGAACGAGCTAGGAGTGTGTGAGAGGTGTTGATTTAGCTGTTGGAAGGAGGATTAAATGGCTCATTGGTGGGGCTAGGAGGGGAGAAGGTGTGAAGCGATCAGCCCTCCCTCTCTCCTGGTTCCTTTTTCTCTCCCTCCCGTTCTCTCCCTCCCTTAGCCAGGAGAAAAGGCCATTGGGGCTGAACAAACAAATCACATGGCCATCAAACACTACTCACCACTGCTGCACTGGGACTTCATTCAGACAGCATTTTACTGGTCTCCGTAGTGTGCTCATACCCACATCCAAAGGCGCACACACAGTCTGAACCAACACACACACACACACACACACACACACACACACACACACACACACACACACACACACACATGCACGCAAACATACACAATGCTGAGTCTCCCCATCAACATGACAGTGGTTTTACAAGTCCCCACAGTGTGAGGTCTCTTATTCCCCGAGTAGCACTAGAACAACATCAGCAGTACAAGCAGAGGGAAAAGAGCAAAGAGGGACAATTCAACTATTGAACTGCTGTTGCTTCACGTTGTAAGGAGAGTTGTCAATAAAGCTCATAAAAAAGGCTGTGAAAGTTGTAACTGTTGTGTAATGGGAAGTTGGTTGTCAACTCCCTTTAAAGTTATGGCCCATTTAAAGAGAAGTGTGCTTAAATGTGACGAGGATGCACCTTGCAGAACATTTAAGATTGATGGGGAAAACTGAAAATGGTCGTTACGTTTGGAACTTCAGCCGTGTGTGTGTGTGCGCACGTGCATGCGCGTGTGGTTTGAGAGGGTGTGTGTGGTACGACAACCTGCCTGTAACAGAAACCTTAGGCTGGCATTTTCTTTTTAAAAATGAAACTTTCACTTTCATGTTCTCTCCCTCGCCCCTTGGTTAGCCGCTAAATGTCACTCTCCTCTCTTTAAAACAAACAAAGCCAGTTGAGTCTAGCATTAGCTGCTATTTGAAATGGCTCCGAGCCCTCAGAGGGAGCCCCTACAATCCTTTCAAAAGTGTATCATACACAAAACGCACACCAACACCCCATTAGTTTTAAAAATCAGATGGAAAATATCAGAGAAAATCTCTGACTTGACTGGATAATCACAGCCGTTGGATATTAAAGGGCTACTGTGGTATTATGGAGGGATGTGGGAGAGGCGGAGGGAGACACAGATAGAGGTGGAGAGAGAAAGAGAGACAGAGGGAGAGAGAGACAGATAGCAAAGGGCATAGACTTTGGTTTTGAGCTACGCTAAATACCAGCTACCTCCAAACCACACATGACATGAAGCTATCGCCAAAGATAAGTCTTCAGTGTCACAACTGTCATAACATAATCACAAGGAGCTTACAGTAAATGAGCTCTGTTACCAGTGGTTTGTGAAAACATATCTCAGTAACTACTGGTGTACAGCTGTTTTCAAATTCTCAGGAGGTCTCCAATAGCTCAATACAATAATATTATAAAGCTGTAATTTCTCTTAAGTTTGTGTGTTTTTCTGTTGGTTCCCATCCAAGCTGAGATTTGTAATTTGTCTTGGTTTTGATGGAATTTATCCTTGTTCCACGAGAGGTTGTTATTGGACTATTGTGAGATTTCCTGGTTGTATCCTGCAGATGTAGATTTTTTTTTAAAGAATATTGGCTGCTGAGCCTTCTGTCCAAGCTAATTGGACATTAGCAACACGTAAACAAATAACCAGCTGAAAAACCTGGAAGTGGTTTTAGCTTATGTAGGAGCTAATTTTGTATTTATTTATTCTATTTTTAAATATTATTATATGGAATATATTGCATAGTCTTGATGTGACACAGACTGAATTTCCAATTCCACCATAACAGTTTACACAGTTTATGCTTCAAATGTTTAAAAAAAATATTATTTCTTTTGTTCTTGTGCGATTATTATATTTTCTATAAATGTAGGCTTCCCTTCTCACTCAATAAAATAAAAATAAAAACATATAGGAAATCAGAGATAATGCTTAATTACTCTATGCTCAGCTAATGTACTAAATGTTGGGAGCAGAACTCTAAACTTAATATTCTGGTGACAAGGAGATCTAACTGAACACTACAAACATTATTCTCTCAGAGTTCAAGGTGTTTGTCAAATCTTTGTCTCTATTGGGATGCAGTCTGACATCTGTAATGCATTTTGCTGTTCTTTTTGCATGATTAAGCAAACTTGGCATGCAGGTGCTACCCAGTGGACTGCACCAGTACAATAATATTCCCAGAACAAATTAAAGTAGCTGTCGTATGGATCAGTCTCTCTCTCTCTGTCTCTCGCTCTCTGTCTCTCTCTCTCTCTCTCCATCTCTCTCTCTTTCTCACACACACATACACACACTCACACACACAAACAAAACCAACCCAAAAACAAACTAATGACACAGCAAATCTCAAATCCCAGGGGAAAGGCAGAAATCAAACAAACAGAGATTCATGAAACAACAAATCTCCCAAACTTGAATGGCTGGGTCTGGAGAGAGTTTCACTCAATTTCACTGTATAATATCAGCCGTATGATCTGATGTTGGTACAGCACCAAATCCTCTAACACAAATCTACTTGCTCTAAGAGTAATGATGAAGGGGCCTCATGTGACATCACTAATGCGCTAACTAGTTTTAGTCCTCGACAGTCTCATCACTTATTCAGATGGACCCAGAGAGAGAAAGAGACAGATAAAGAGAGGGAGAGGCGACAAGCACTTCACACTCTCAATTACGCAGTGGAGCTCATCACTTGGCAATCTGTCCCGATAGCTTTAATTGGCTTGTAATATTGCCTCTGATCTTGTCGCCCAATTAACAGGCCTGTCTGGCAGTAGGACTGGGAAGCCAGCGAGCATGTGATGCCTCCCGATCTGTGCCATATGGAACAGAACCACTGATTGGCCACTGATGAAGCACTGCTTTGCCCCTCTCACACCAAGCCACTGTATGACAGGGGTGGGTGTGTGTCATTGCATGTGTGCGCACACGATGGGACACATTATGGCAGTCATTTTACGTGAATGAGGAAGATTCAGTTTTGCAGTTTTGGGACAATAGGACTTGCCAGAAGCATTATGAGCAAGGTGATCTAAAGGGACAACTTATAATTATCAACTTTGTACAGGCGGCCACACATGATATAACACTTGTTCAGCCTGATGGTCCCACTGCCGCACAATAAAATAGAGGCTAAAACAAAACGTACACAATTGTACACAGCACAATAGCCTGTGTTTGTCTATCTTTAGTTTGACTGTCCAACTAAAATGATTTATTAAACATTACTTAAACAGTTCCATTGTCAGCCATAGTTTATAGCTTTGGACAGAGGTCACTGGCTCTTGCTTAAACTGGATTTCTTCATAGTTATGCAACATATATCTTAGTGTCTCACTTGGCTACATTTTTGATGAGGAGCTCTTGAATTTGTGTTTTTAAAGAAGTGTTATCTACAAGCATAATATTTTACTGTTAAAAATATACTTCGGTGTTAGTGCTCGCTATAATGGTGACACATTTCTAAATTACATCAAACATACCTTTGGCATTTCTCTTATAAAATTTCTTGGTAATCATCAACATACATACGCTGATATATCAACAATATATCTGCCATAAGCTAATAAGCTAGGCCAATAAATCAGTCTCCTCTGTTGTATTTACCTGTAGGCCCCATCTCATGTGGGGTCCCCCAGGGTTCTATACTTGGACCTATTCCTTATTTTTCTATTTGTATGCTCCCATTAGGTCACCTTATCCAAAAATACAACTTCTCCCTTTACCGTTATGCCGATGACACCCAGATGCCTTAAAATTAAATAAGATCTCAGTGAGATCCTCCTTACTCAGAACAATTCTCTGCTTACATATTCATGGTTATGTGAATGTGTAATGCAAGCAAGCTGTGTGACTACGCTCAAATTCACGCAATTCCACTGATTGATAGTTAGTGGCAGCAACACGGCAATAAATACAGCAGTGCTAACATGATGTTAACAAGAACGTAAACGCTGTAAGTATCATGATATTACAAAAGTGTTAAATGTGGAAGGAAACACACTGAACAAGTTTGTTTGCCGTAAGAATATATACTATGCATTTGGGTGTGAAACACTCTCTGTAAACACTGTTTGTTTATAAGAAAACTCCACGGGGTATCTTTACCAGCACATCACAACATACTGCTCATTATTTTGAATAGATGTAAATGCAGCTCTATAACTCAGAAAGCTGCAGTTGTACAGCCCTCTCTGTGGTAGCTAGTCCTTCCATGGTAAGATTTCTCAGACAGAGAAAAAGAGAGGAATCTAGTGCCCTCTGTCATTAGGCATGGTGACGGCTGAGGGCCCTCAAATGGGAAGCAGATCCCTTTAAATTCTGACCCACTTCAGGCTGAAAACCCAAAGGAGGGAGAATCACAGAAATATTAGCATTTGGTGTTACATAAGCTAACACGCTAAAAGGCAGTCAACAATCAGTCAGTTATGCACTGACTTAACCAGCAGGTTAACCAGAATATTCTTTTTCAGTCAGTGTCAGTATTATTTGCCCTGCAGTGATCTAATTATCCTGTGGCTAAAAACCTTCTTTCCCCCAGAAACAGCAGCAGAGCACAATATCTCTTTCCATTTCATCCCTCTTGCCCCCAGGACTCTGTGACATAATATTCTGCAAAGATCGTACAAGTCAAATCACTGCAATGCCTTTGATTTCACAGTCCAAGGTGTTTAACTTTCAACTGCTTTGCCAGCTAACCAGAGCACAAGCTACAGAGGCCTGGGCCCTGGCCAGTGTGCCAGTGCCAGGCAAGTATCCCTGGACGCTGAGCGCTTGGCAGGGAACCCACTCAACAGTACATGGCATGAAACATAGCCCAGTCTAGCAAAGCTCCACCTGAAAAGAGGAGACGGGAGAGAAAAGGCTGGGGAGAGGAAGTAGCAAGAGAGGAGATGGAGATTGAGGGAGAAACAGTGTGAAAGTATTTGAGCGCAAGAGGGAGAACAGGAAAAAGATACAAAAATGTAGAATATGGGGGAATGAGCAAGCCTGTCTGGCCTTGTCTTTGTGTCCGCAGCTTTTTTTGGCTCTTTTCAAGTGACTGCGGGTCCATCCCAGCGCTGCTGTGACTGCGGGTCCATCCCAGCGCTGCTATTTCCCCATTAACAGGGCCCCACATCTGTTTCTCTCATTCCAGCTGAGCTTTAAGGTCCCTGAAGGTGCAGTTAAATTAGAGCCAGCACAGGTTTATAAATGTAAAATCCTCCAATAATCTGGAGCTGACATGACCCCTAATCTTCTTGCTCTAGTCAGCAGGGTGAGTGACGCTAACTAAGGCTTTGGCAGCACCACCATGTGTTTTGGCCACTGGACTTTTAAAAAGAAGGTGCAGAACAATGAGGATTTTATAGTAAAACTAGTTGGTTTTTGTGTGTCTTTAGCATGGTTGAGACACGCAGGTGGGTAGGACAGGAATGTGTTTGTGGTGTTTTATTACTGTTAGGATTATTTTTTTTTTTTTATTCTAAATGTTGTAGTAATTCCAAGAAAATAGTTAGTGTCCTGGATGTTTAACTACACTTGGAAAAACTAATTTACTAAAGGTATTTTCTAACATTAATTTAACTTGTTTCTTCTATTTACAAGAAATTATTCAAGAGTGGATCGCAAAATCTTTCAAGATCATGACTAAAACCTTTGGGGATTGAAAAAGCGTATAAAGAACGGAGAGAAGAAAAGAAGACAGAAAACCGGTGTCTCTCAGCTTCCAGAGGAGGGGGTTTCACTAAACTAGCCTGTCTAATGCAATTAATCTAATTGGAGCCGGCGTAAAGTGACAAATTACTACCTTTCACACTAGGGACTAAGAGGGAACCTCGAGAGATGGATGTAGGAAAGGATACCTAGGTAGTTAATGTTATATCTTTTAATTCCATCTTAAACCCTATTGTAAATGGTATAAAAAACTGCCAATTAGATAAAAATAATTTGCCATTATCCATTAGGCTTTGTTCAGAACATGTGTTAATTTGATGACATATGACACATGTACAGTATACATATTTATTTCTTTAGTTTAGTTTAGAGTCTAGTTCTGTCTATGGTTTTGGGCTATAAATACAAGCAGATTTCACACAACATCTAAATTGTTGTATCTGACCTTCATATCTTCATAACAGATGATTAATACAACAATTGATTTTTGAGAGAGGCTAAATATCAAGCATTAGTTATTTTGTGATTTGCATTCACTGAGTGATCATTACTTAAAATCACATACCTCCCTGAACCTTCCACTCATAGTATCAATATCAGCATTTCTGCCCTATTTGCTTGGATCTGCATGCATTTACACTTGACATTTGAGTTTTTGATTTAATCTCGGAACATATGCACATGAACTCTGAATATTTCAGTGAAACTGTGTTAATGTGTGCCCTTTTTGTAACCTTGATTACTTGCTGTGGTATCAAAAAACCTTTTGGCGGACATTGATTTCTGCCTGGGGCCATACTACTGAACCTGGAGCAGCCTATCTCCGCGGATATAATGAACTTAAAAGAAAGCTAGCTATTACCGAAACCTCTGACAGTTTGACATTATCAAATGCCTTGGTTGAAACGCACATATTAAACAAAAATACAGCCTGATATACATATGATTTGCATGCCATTTCCATAAGTGATGAGAAGTTGCACATCATCCATTTTGGTTTGCAGGTGTTGATCTGTATTATTTAAAAAAAAAAATTGTTTAAATCGGATTTTAGAGACGGCTATGTCAAATCGGATTTTAGAGACGGCTATGTCAAGTGCTGTGTCAAGTGGAAACCATCCAATTTCAAGAGACTTTTTTTGTTTTAAACATTTGTTGTGGGCCATGAAATTCCACATTTGTGTGATTCCACTTACCCATGATAACCATGAACTCTGACCCCAATAATTGTTCCAAATTGTGACCTTTGAACCTTTGAGCTTGTGAAAAAACAGAGAAGGAGGCATCCAGAGGTGGAATGCTCCGTCGTTTCTCTCCCAGGGCAGGTACTAACATGTTCCGAGTGAGAACCTCAATGACCCAATATTGCGTCTCTCCTCTGTGAATGCTGCTCCACCTAACACCACCCCTCCCTTCATTCATACATCTTGTTTTTTCCTGTCTCTCTTTCTATAGTGTTTTAACTTTTTCTTTTTACTTTTTTCTTCATCCTCCTCTTCAGTCTCTAAAAGTCCATCCCTCTCTGTCACCTTCACTCCAACCTCCGTCCCCCTCCCTCTCTTTCTCTCTCTGTCTGGAGAGGAAACGGTGGCCATTAAACATGTCTGCTGGGGTCTGGGGGTCTGGAGAACAACCGTCACATTGTTTGACCCCGCCTTGGACCCCAGACGGACTAATGAATAAGGGTAACCCCCGCACCTCGCCACCCCTACCTCCCCCCTTCATGCCAGACCCCTGGTAGGTAATTCTCCCACTTCTTTCACAGGGTCCCAGACATCTCCCGCGGCCTTTGACTGAGGGCTTATCTTTTCAGAGGGAAATGTGTGTCATTTGGGGTTTAAGGAGAATTCAAAACAAAAACATTGTCACTACCATACAGTTCGACCCCTCCCAGAACCCCCGGTCCTTCACTTCTTTCCCTAGTCTTCCAAAACTTGCAGGGTCTGGACGTGGGCTTAAGGAAATAGTGTGAGACATCTACAGTGTCTCCAATTATCTTGAGGAATATGTAAATAGGTGACGAGACAGAGGCAGGATTATATGCAACTGGCAACAGCTCATGACATGAGGTGGACAAAAGGCTCAGTGGAAAACAGGATTATTCTAACACAGAGGGGCCAATATATTACTGAGAAAGATTCGGAACCTAAGTAAACTCCTACTACTGTACAAACTAAGCAAAAAACATTGAAAATAAAATATGCTAAACATATCAGAAACATGTACTAAATACTGCTAAAAGTACACAAAACGAACATATATTTTCAAAGGATAACACTATCATGTCATTTTTCATGCTTTACATCTGATCATTTACACACTGACAAACAAGATCCACAGCCAAGAGAAACACAAATAGGCCATCTTTTTGTTCTGAGACTCCCATGTTAGCAGTTGACTCTTCAATAACCATATGAATAACACAAAGCACTGGTGCTCCTCTGAAAGGCAACCATGTATCCCTAGGAGATTTAACAATAGTGACATGTGTAAGCTCAATGCATACAAAATATCTCTCCCCTGCTCGGTCTCTGTCTCTTTCTCTGTTCTCTTTCTTCCTCTCTTCTTCTTATTCTTCTGTCATGTTTGTCTTACATGGCGCCTGCCCACAGCACATCTGAGCATCATTTCACAACACTCAGCAATTTGGAGTGGTCTCATTATTAGTATTTCTTCAGTAGCTTTGTAGCTAAAGTACTTGCACTTATGGGTAATGAATTCTGCACACAGCAAGACTGACTGCTGCTATCAAAGGACTTGCCTGAACGGCAGTAATAGCTGGAAAATTATTTCTGATAGCCTGAAACAATCTTCCAAATCATCACAGAACTTTATTAAAATAATATCAAATCAAATTAGCCAGCGTCCCCCTGTAATGAATTAAGTAAAGGGTTATGCCAGCATTAATCCCATCATGCTCGGAGGCATGGGGGCGGTGGGAGCGTTTAATAAACCAGTCAGTCCCTTCAAGCAGCGGGGCCAGCCACGGATCCACCATCCGCCCTGATGCCCCCTCTGCAGAGGGAAACACATCAAAAGACTTCCTCTCGTCCTCACTTTCTCTCTACCCTTCGTCCCCTCCCACCCTCCTCCATCCCTCGTCCTTTATTCTCTCCATCCTGCATCTCTCTCTCACCCTTGTCTCCTGATTTACCTCTCTCTTTTTTCTTTCTCATTCCCCCTGAAACTATCCCTAACGCCCCCTGTGTCTTTCTAAATAATCTGTCGCTTTTTTCCCCCTTCCAATGCTCTATTGTGCCTGTGGGTGAGATTATTCATAAGGGGGTGAATCTTGGTGGAATCTCAGAAGGCTGGTGATAAGTGGTAGAGCCCGTTGGGACGGCTTGGCCTGTCCTCCCGGTGCATTCTTTCCTTCCAAGCCGGCGCACAGAGAGAGGAGTGAGACGAAATCAAATAGGTCACTCTTTAGCAATGGAAAGACAGAGGTATTTTGGATGTAACTGTGGCCAAATATCATTGAAGAGCTCAAAAGAGGCTGCCACAGTTTTTATTTTTATTTTACCTACCATTTTAAATGTGGGAAAAATGAAATATTCCTCATCAAAAATTTCTTGAAAATTTCAAAATTCTTATTATGTCTCATTATGTCAATGCGAGGTGTTCGTAAAATGCACTGTCCATCTGATCTGACCCTGTTGCCCTAAAAAAAACTCGGCTGCTGTTATTTTCTCTCATTCAAAATGGACACCACACTATCTGAGAAGTAATGTGTGGAACGGCTGACGCCGCACGTGGCAAATTTGACAATGAATGTAAGGCTGACTTATAAAACAACTGCCCTACAGTATCGTTAGCTTGTCACACAAGTGAGGCAACAGAGGCTCCACGAATGACCTGGACATCATTAATTCTTCAATGCCCTGAAGTTCAGAATTTGACTGTGTGGGTTTGAATGAATTACGCATCAGCTTGAATTCATTTCAACTTGATAATAAGATTGTTCCCTACAAGGTAATTGCTGAGAACTGGGAATGCAGGGACACTGCTAAAAATACAGGGCAAAAGACACAAACCCCCAGGTCAGCCAAACTTATTTGGAAAAGAAAACAAGGGTGAAGGGTAAAACTATTACCCAAACTGACCGTTAACATTCATCACAGTTTACCATAAGACTTCTTACTTCAGCATGTTCTTGCAATAGCAGTAAAACAGTTTTTTGTCAATGAGGGATTGTTACTGAGAATTTCAATTTCACTTTTAGTTTTGAAGTGGTTCAGACGATCTGGCCGCACATTTGGCTTGTTTGCAACCTGTCTGATCATCTGACCATTTGTGTTTCTGGCCCCATCGCACTTTGTTGTAGCAGCACCATTATGAAACTGTTTCACAGCCACCATTTATATGACATATGCCATGGAGCTGATTTGATTTATATGGCCACTACTAGCAACAACAATATGCTTCAGCTCTTCTAATTTCACCCACATTCATTCCTACACTTTCTATCTCCCCTATCTTTTCCATAACTACCACCACCACTCCCTATGAAAGTTTTTGGACAGAATTCACAGGTCCTGTTGCTGCACAGCGGCAGAGGTCTAAGGGCGGGTCACTGTGTACCATGCAGGCGGAGGTGAGATAACATCTTCAGGTAGCAGGGCATGGATGGCAGACAAAGTGAAGGCAGCTAATGTTTGATGTAGGGCACTGTCCGTGAGGCAGTGCAGCAGGCCCACAGGCTAGCCACATTTTTGAAGGGCTATTCAAATTCTTTGGCTGCCTCAGAATATGTCAAGGCATGCCTTGATATCGCTGCATCTCGGGAGTTAGTCAGTGCAATGCTTGTGTCAGTGTGTGTGTGTGCGCACTTTGATGGGCATCACCCTCCCCACGTCACCCCCACCCCCATCTCTGTTTCCATGTGTCTTCAATGTGTGAGAAAGTATGGGTGAGAGAGGGAGGGAGGGGTCACCACGCTGTTTCCCCTAAGGAGGGTTTGTCCTGTGCCATCTGGCACCTCAGAAGCATGGGCACAGGAGCAGGAGGGGGCCTGTGTGTGTGTGTGTGTTTTCTATGTCCCATGTGCCCCAACCAAACACCTTCATACTCCTAATTTCTGCACCTCAACATTTTTTCTTTCACATTCATTTTTTCTGTCTTTCTTCCTTCAGCCTTCTGACCTTTTTCCAGACTTCAAACCATAACATGAAAGCACTTTTTCTCCCTTTCCTGCTTTATATTCTTTCCATTCACTTTCTCACATATTATTTTCCTCACCTACTTTACTTTCTTTGCTAACAAATCACATTGTTGTTGTTGCCCCTTTATCCCCTTAATTTATTTCCCACTTCTTATTTCCCTCCATCTTTCCCCTTTGTTTCATCACACTTTTTTCTCTCTTCTGTATGTGATGCATGGCAACAGCTTGGCCAGCTGATGAGGGCCAGTTAGAGATAGCACCCAACCTTGACACCCGCAGCTGCAGTCCACACACACACACACACACACACACACACACACACACACACAGGGAGAGAAGGGTTGGGGGCATTGCGCTATGTAAAATAATCACAATGCATTTACATTCATTGTGGTGTGGATTTGTTTCTATAATAAGGCTGGAGAAATCATGAATATTCACACACACTTTAAGCAATTATGATAATATGCATTATTCCTAGCCTCACCGCTATCTGTCAGAGGAGGCGGCAGAGGAGGCGAGAAAAGTAGGTTGGGATAGTCTGCAGTTTCACACTCTTGAAATTATATTACATTTTTCGTTCTTCTTTTTTCCCTCTCATCCATTTTCCCTCTCTCCTTCTTTGTCTGCCTACTCTGCTCCTTTGTATCTTTGTTTCTCTGCTCTGCTTCTTCATCCCCTTCTCTTCTCATATTTTACTCTCTTCTTCTAGGCTTGCTCTGTGCTAAAGTCCATTGTGCTGTATGAAGAGGAGGGGTAGGATCCTGGAGTGAGAATGGCCCCTGGGTGCTACAGAGCTGGCAGCAGTGTTGGTCTAATCTTCCGGGTCAGGCTTGGCACTTTCATCTTCTCTCACTTGGAGCCTCTTGTGTTTGATGTGAACTTAGCCCAGGAATAACCGTTCCTTTCTTCTCTGCTAACCTGGCCCTGGAGTAGGGGAAAGCACTTTGTTGTTATCCTAGGAGCCAAACAATGCTGGAAGGAGTGCAGAAAACCTTAATGAAAGGCTTTTGATCCACAATGATATTAAAGTGAGAACCTTGAGAGAGAGTGTGAAGAAGCAAAATAAAAAAAGTGCAGAAATCGCAGAAATCAAAATGCAAATTGCATCGGAATGGTTAGATGGAAATGTTCTTTAATTCTCACCCTTTGAAATTTATTATTTTCGATTTGCTTGCATTTGTTTCAAGTTTGAGGGAAAAAGAATAAAGGAGAAAGCTAATTTATTGTAGAAGTGGAATTTAAATTAGAACATGGAGCCTTGCAGGGTTTTAATGATTCATTTTCTCAGGTCTGAACCATGCTAAACAATTTTTCTGCGTGTCAAAGCAAGTTCTTTTTTCTATTTGTACTGTATTATGTATACATTACTGCTGCACCATGGAACCTCACAACAATGGGCCAGTTGTTATCTTCCCTTGAACCCATCATATGACCTCAGCCCTTGACCTTGTGACCCTTCGTTCATGTGTTGTAGGCCTCATAAGACTGCAGGACGAACAAACATCCTGGTGTTTAAAAAGGAACTTGTGGATCTTTGGGGTGATTTAGTGCACTCTCCTGGGCTGCTGGACTTGGACAAAGTTTCCATAAAACATCGTCTTTTCATCCTCAACTTACTAAACTACAACATCTAAAGGTAAACCTTTTCAACCAACAATTTGAAAATGAAGTTGAACCCAAAGGCCAAAAAAACAAGTCACAAACAAACCTCTCTTTTAGGAGGAAGGAAATACACCTTGGTTTTCGACATGCTGCCATGGTGATAGCCCGAACCTCTGTGCAACAGCAGCACATTAACCCCTCTTGACCCTCTATTCTCACCTGTGATAAAAGAGGAGGAAGGGAAGGAGGAGGTGCCCCCCTTTCCACCGCACTGCACTTTCGAGTACCCGGGTACCAGCAGGCCCTTGAGAGCCCACGGTCATTAGGAGCATTTATTCTTGTAGAGGTAGAGAAAAGGAGAGAAGAGGAAAAATAAGGAGGAAGAGGAACATTGAGCCTGAAAGATAATGCATGGTCAAGGTTGGAGACTTGTGGGCACTGGATGAAGAGAGGGTCGAGAGAAAGGCAGTGCTTTCATACAGAAGCACCAAGCAAGCCAGCTGCTTTTGGTTTTTTGTTTGTCTTTCATTCTAAGTAAAGAAAGGTAGGGGAAAGAGCTATGGATAATTGGTCCAGGGCACTGACTTACACACAGGGCTGTGGACACAGGATATAGAGTTTCAAACTCTTTGTTCCTCCTCTTACATATTGGCCCGCTTGTGTTTTGTCTGCTGAAGATGGAAAAAAGCTTTTTCATCACTCACCTGGGGTGCATGAAGTCTGAATGAACTGAGGAAAAAATAAAACAATTAAGAATGCATGTACAATTTGAGCATTATTTCTCCTGTCTTTGCATACGCACATGGCATCTAACCCGCACATAAGAGGGTAGCGTGCAGTGACACTCTCACGAACAAAAAGGACTGGCTCTCTTCCATTGACCAACGGCACTGGGGGGCTAACCTTAACTTTCACTGGGAGTTAATCCCTCTGATAATCAATAATAAAGATTAGCTTTCATCTCGGCTGGGGTCTTGATTAAGTTGAGAGGCCATGAATGGTTCAATAGTGTGAATATGTTCCGTGAGACCCTGAGAAGTAACAGAGGAAAAAAAATAATAAATGCTGCTCCCCAAAAATAGCTTGGTGAAGCTTATGCATGTCTGATGATATGATGAAAATAAATGAATAATGCATTGGCTATCAATGAGGGAGCAGAAGACGCATTGCTTCAGGCCATGGTTAAGCCTCTATTCATAAAGAGGAGACAGACACAAAGGCCCAAGGACTGTGGGAGTCCACCATCGGGGAGAAAGGAATGAGGACACACATTTTAAGAGGAAAACTGTGTTTTTACCCCTCTTGTGTGGTTTCTCTTATTTAGTCATATTTCTAATAATTAGATATGTTGCAAAGATTGTCGTTTGTTTACAGTTGGATAAGCCTGAAGAAGGCAGGATGTAGGAGTGAAGCCACAGGATTAGGTAGACAAACACATGTTAAATGCAGCCCTCTATTGTTATTCCCATCCGTTATCTGGTATTTCTAAATGCTCCTTTCACCCCAGACTATTCGTTTCGTTATTTCGTCCTATTCCTAATAAAATTCATTTCTGAGAGTACATCTTTTGCATAGTTTACATACTTATATTTTGCTTTATGTGTGTCTTTTAGAACACGTTAGAATTGGTATTGCCTCTAATCCGTTAGCTGGCGTGATCTTCGCTCACCCGATGCGGATGCAGCATATGTTCTTGAAAACACACACAAAAAATGCTGCGCATAAAGAAGGCCAATTTGAATGCTGGCTAGATTAAGGAGAGAAGACAGGAATATCACTGCGCCTTGAAACCAGCAGTGCGAGCAGGGGGCTCTGTTCTTTTTCTACCTTTTGAGCAGCGTTTGCGCTGTCTGTGAATAAAGATGTCTGAGCCTGTTGGTTATTGATCGGTGAGTATTTGGAGAACAAAGAGTTAATCCTCATGAAGTCTCATAGTGAGTGTTCTCCTAAGTTATTAAAGTTTGACATGTCTTCTTTTACCTTTGTTTCCCTCACTTCTCTCAGTAAATTATTTTCATATTAACCCTGAAGAATGAATAGCCTGTTTAGTTGACTGTATGACCAAGGCCAATTTGCAATTCACAACTGGAGTCCCGTTTATTTGACATTGGGATGGTCGGTCTCTATTATTAGTTACTGGTGGTTTGTCAACAATGCACAGGGAAGGACACTCAAGCTTTGAAACTGGCAAGAAGAGTTTGAAGTGAAATCTATTCAACAAAGCGTTTAATCCTGTGTGCAACTTCCATCAGCACATGAAATGCAGTTCTAAACAGGCTTCTTTGGGAATTTTTTTTTTCCAGAGTGAGTATTCATTATTATGAAGTCATTATATATATCTTATATCAGTTGTTTTTACCTGTCATAACCCACAATGTTGTTACATACTTACATCGTCTCCTTTTCCTCTTGTATGCACTTCTGTCTACTTCAGCGTGTGTGTTTCCCACATGTTCCCCTCGGAACATTTCCAAGTCTACTCATTTTGAGCAGTGCATCCAGCCATTAGTTACCTGTAAATAGAGACAGAAATAGCAATAGCATTAATAATGTCAAGAGAATGAAGTTTTCCAGTTGCAAAAAAATCAGACGCAAAAGCAAAAGACCAAAACTGTGTTGGCAGACTAAAGTAAGGAGATTTTCAAATTTTTTAGGGACTTATGGTATTGTTGAAATGTCAGCAAATTAGACAGAATATTCAGGATGCAGCCAGGGACCTTTGTTGCATCTCTCTCTCTCCCTTACTTCTTGTCATCTTGCTACTATTTGTAATAAAGGCATACAAATGTCCCACAAAAATGTACAGCACAGTGAAAATAAATATTCCTCTTAACAAAGTAACAATTATTATCTGTGAATAGCAACTACATTTTGCTTTCCTCGTTATGGTCAGGGTTAGGCAACAAAAAACACTTGGTTAATATTGGTTATGGTGATCATGGTTAAATAGTTAAAAAGGAAACTCAAACGGGGGCGACTCAGACTTTGGAGAGCTCTTTCTAGGGCCACATTACAAATTAAAATCTGTTTTCACAAGATGAGTAGTACTCCCATCATGAGTGACTGAACTTCATGTGTAAAATCTGTGAAGTGGCCCTTTAAACATGTTAAAGTATTATCAGGTAGATTTTCAATAACAAGCCCATTCTCTAGAAAATTACAGTTATAATAGACTGAATTTACTATTTTGGCAAACAATTATACCACCAAAATACTGGTAGTGAATATAACTACCTATGACTATGACTATGTTTCTATGTGGGTGCGGTTTGCTGATTTATGTCTTTATGTATTCCTCTGTTTATTGTATTTTTGTTTATAGTATCAGTTTTATTTAGTGCGTTATGAATCTTTTTTGTGTCCACAATAACGTCATTATTATTAATAAATTACTATAAATTGTGTGGTAACATGTTTCCTATGCCAAACTTAATAGTAAATGCACAATATTTCTATATGAAAGTAATTTGTCAGAGATACAGTTGGAGAAACATACACATTTATTAATTTGAGAAGACAGCCTTTTTTTTCATTCGTGTGACTAATTTGTGGTGCAATGCAAGAAAAATGTCAACATTTCCACACCACTTTATGTTTTGTGGAATGGTGAAGAATGCAGCGGGGCCTGGAGGCCAAGGCTTGAACCTGTGTCTGTTTCTTGTCAAGTCAGATTTCTTGGTAGGGGGGTCTGGGGTACGCTGGCATTTTCTCTTCTGGGGGGTTTTGTTTATATGGCCAAAGGACTCTGCTCAGTCTCATCAGCCCACAGCAACTAAACACATAGGCCTCCATCACAAAGGCCCCAGAGAGACAAGATTTCTTTTTGTTTTCGAGGGATACTAAGACCAGACATTTTTTCCTGATAAATGTGTTATTATTTGAATTATTAATTCTTGACCAAAACAGTAATTTCTGTCAGCCAAAGGACATTTAGTCATCAGCAACATTTCAGCACGGCGCCCCTCTAAATGTTTTGACATGTCATTACAGGGCTTCTGATGGAAAGGGCAGTGACATACAGTGACCATTCCACCACTGTTACAACGCGTTATTTCACCCAGGCAACACACAAGTCATATAGACCAATGACACAACTCCTGCCAGGGCCCCAATGTCCTAATGTCACACACGTCCCAACAGTTTTACTTCAAACGTCCTCCCCTCTCTTTACCCCCCTTTCCTTCACCCCCACCTTCCCTCCTTCCTTTCATGCACAGTCTGTTTCTTATTTCTCTCACCCACACTTCTCTGTCTGTCCGTCCGTCTGCCTGCCTGCCTGCCTGTCTGTTTGTCTCTCTTATCATGCCTTGCATTAACCCCTTTGCCTCTTCATCTCGCTCCCGTGTGTCTCTCTGGTGCTTTGTCCCTGTGTAACATATGCTTAGACGGGCATCCCATCTCAGAGCCGCTGCAGGTCTTGTCCGCTTCATGTCGTGTGAGGATGGACATTTGAAGAGTCCTCCAGGCATCTCTCTTTGTCACCAGCACTTAGCCTCAACACTGCAGCAAACCCACTGCAAATTTGCCGCATATACCGTCAGTACGGCTTGGTACACTGGCCTCTGCTAAAGAGATAATTGAGAAGAGTGAGGAGAGAAATGTGTATAAAATGTTTATGTGACTATAGACACACCTAGAACAGACATGCACCTGTATGCTTACACCCACATATGCACACTCTGCTCTTTCACCCCATGTCCGGTATTACCTATTCCCCACTCGTCTATCTGACCAGGGAATGTAGGTTTTCTTCAGGCACAATAGTGGTTTTGTCTTGAGGTTGTGCTCTGACAGTTGTCACAGACTGATCCCTCCCTGATTTGTTAATCGTGTTGACAACCGATGAAGCCGTATTGGAAATTGATAGTCCCTTTGTCCTTTTTCGCTTAACAGCCTTTCAGACCTGCTATCTGAGGGAAAGCTTAGATTAGGTGGTTCCTCCGTCAGGCCACAAAAGCCTCAGAATATTTCCCACTTATGTTATGCCACATATCCACCATCACCATGTCCACTGGTTTGTATGAAAGCATGACAAAGACAATGGTATGAAGGGTCTGGGTGCTGAGGAATATGCTAATCATGATTAACGTCCATTCATTATTGTTCATTCGTCGGATGGTGCCAGTAAAGTGTCCTTAGCAATTTTAACCATGCTTTCTCCAACTTTCTTTTAGGTTAATGCATTATGTTGCTTTAATCTGTCAATGTGATGATATTAAGTATAAATCAGCAGCATAACTTGAGAACATTACACAAAGCAGACTTCCATCATCACTTCATCCCTCTACAGGAATCCTTGCGATACTAATCTGCCCACCTAGTCCGGCACTTCTCCCGTCCAAGCTGCTTTTCTCCCGCTCGCCTGTTTAAGCCCTACAGTAGGCTTTGCTCACGCCTCTTTCTCTGTGAGACTTAGTGTGGCACAACTGGACCACAGTCAGTTCTCATTCTGTGTTCTACTTTCAAACAGACAAAATAAGGATTCTGTGTTTTGGGGGCAAATCAACTTTCCTTTAGACCAGCTGAAACGACTCATCATCCCGGGATCAGCTGGCACAAAGAGCAGGCCATTTTTAGTGAGCTGATCATTCACTGCCAGGAAAAAGACTATCATAGAACGAATAAGACTCTTTGAATTGGATTCAAATAGTGACTCTCAGTCTGCTTTTCATCTCAATAAAGACCCTTATATAGAAGTCAGGCAGTAAATGAGTAGGGAAAAGACTGTGTAGTAAAACAGAGATATTGCACTGCTCTGCATTGAACTTTGTCCAGTTCTGTAATGCCTGTAAATGTGTCTCATAGGTAAGGGCATCACAGCCTTGGCCAGAGAGACACAATAAAACGCCCCAGTTCCTCTGACACAAAGACTCTCTGCAGCACGGTTTTCTTCTTACCTTAAAAGAAAAACTTTGTAGTTCTATATAAAGAGGTATAGCTAAGAGTAAAGTTTTGGCAAAACAGCCTAATTCAATTTTGGTAAAGGTTAAAGTCAAGTGAAAAATAAAAACTGACTTTTTAAGATTTATGGTATTAAAATGTTTTGTTTGGGGTTAGTCAAAAAGTTTGGGAATGGTTGAATTTTAAAAGAACATTTTAGAAGGATCTTTTGCCTACAGGTCCCAGAATTATAGGTGCAGCACACGTCAATTGAGCAGCTACTTTGTCAGAAAAAGAAAGGCAACTGGCGCATCAAATCCAGTACCAGAATGGTCAACTATGTCGCTAATGAAAACATTTGTATAGAGAGGTAACTGCAGAATGTAAGTACATTAAACGTCTATTGATGAAAACATACAAACAGTAAATAGTTAAGTAAATCTAATTTGATTTCATGAAAAACTTAACTTTTTTGTGCTACAAAATAAATAGTCTAAATAAATATTTAAAAATAAACACTATGCAGATATAATGAGGCATTCAGTGTAAATTACCACCGTGACATTTTAAAATGCAATAACCCAAGTTTGGGAGCAGTGGATGAAATAAAAATGTCTGATGTAAAATATTCAAAATTTACAGTACATTAAAGTGAGGTAAAAAAGGTCTCTGTAAAAACATAAATCAAGATAGAGCTGTCATTAATAACATCATGCTCACAGAATTTCCTGAGACCATGTTGCCTACACTGAGAGAACATGAAAGGAGAAGGGAAATGTCTGTGGCAGAGTCAATAACAGCCACTCTCTAAAACACATCTGCTAACTTCGCACTTGCGGATTAGCTCTTCTGCTTATCACTCAGTGTAGATTTGAAGTATTTTTTTTCATTCTGAGGTTAAAACATACACTACCGGTCATTTATGTTGACCTCATCACTACAGCTAAGATCTCATCCTTGCTCCTTTCATCTTAAGATCAGCTAATTGCTAACGGCTAATCACCAATTCTCAACTGCTCTTTGACACCACTGAGACACTTGCTAAGTGTACCATGAAACATTTTCAGCATGTTGCCTCAGACAGTAAAATAACATGTGGAAGAAATGAATACATAAGGCAGTGAATGAAAGAAGAAGGGAAAAAAAAGAACCTCATGATTAGTTGCCCTAGATTTTTCAAATTATCTGCTGTTTTGGGCATTAAATAAAATAAGCATAGTGGTAGTAGAGCATAATCGACTGGCCCCATTCCAGCAAGTTCTTATATGTAGGGCAATTGAACAAAGTGCGTCTGAATTGAAATCAGGTCGTTCCTGGGGGCCACTGGTAATGAACTTGGCTAGGAGACGGGAAGTGTAGAGGAGAAGGGAGGAGGGCCGAGAGTTGCAGTTGAGGTCACCTCAGTTGTAACGCTACAGCAGAGGAGCATGTGCTCAAACTTGGCTACGCTAACCTTTTTCAGCTACCAACTGCAAAGTGCTGTAAGTAATGACTATAAGTGATGATCCTCTGAAGGTGGCAAGTGAACAGAGCTTTAAGAGCCATGTTGAAAGGAGGGCTGTCATTGTGACATTTTCTAGGCTTCTGAATAACAGAGAGAGCAGCTGGACTAGCAAATGTCATCTGTTAAACGTACAGAAATTCACACATTTATGGTAATTTGCTGCATTTTGTTTCTACTGATGTGCAATGCTATGGATTTGAAGTTTAAATGTGAATACATTTTGAAGCTGGTGAAACTGGCCTAGTATGTTGAAATAACCTCATACAGGAATAACTACACAGAGCCACGATGCATTGGGTTTAAGATTGATCGTGAATTTGACCAGTATCCCTCATCTCAATCCCCTGTGCATACATAACTGCCTCATCTGCTCTTCTCTCCCTTCTCCTCTGCCTGTCCGGGGGCCTAATTTAGCCTTAGTAGGCTCTCCTGGTGCCTAAGAGAATTCTCCTTTATGCAAGCCAGGTAAAATAAGACCGCAGCACAGATGAGGCCTCTCTCCATCATGGTGGATGGGGGGAGTCACGGGTGACACCCCCTGATCAGGTGTGCATGCGTAATGGCCGTCCCAAAATAATCACTGCTTTGAATAATTTCCCCGCTCTGTCTCTCGCCCCATGATTCTTGCTGCTTCGACTCGTTTTGCGGCGGGCATCCCATAAATCCTTGCGGTAAATGTAAATCAGTGGGCCGGGTGCGTCTGACAGATGGGGGCTGCAAGGAGTCCTGGGAGATCTCTCCTCTCACCTTTCCCTTCAGCTGGAATGGATGAATCACTAGCCAGGCTAGCTAAATAGCATTAGTGTGCGTCCCTCACTTAAGAAAAGAGTGAGACAGGAAGATAAGATATGAGCCACTACAGAGAAAATATAAGTGGGGGTCATTTTGATTAAGAGTGATGAACAGAGGATGTGCATGTTGGGAAGACAGAGACAGTACCAGTAAACAAAAATCCTCCTACCTTTGCTGTTGTTGTTATGATGGGGAAATGAGGTTGTGCAGGTGGAGACGCAGGCTTGCGGATCTTCGAGCTGTCAGCTCCTTGGAGGATTGCAGATCTGAGGGGTGGAGGGGAGGAATGAGGGGGGGAGGCAGGGAGGGCCCTTCCCTGGTCCCCTTGGCTGTCTGTGGAGCAGAACCCATCTCTCATTAAGGGAGAGTGCCGAGGAGACACTTGAAAGTGACATTCACCCTCCCTCCACCCCCCCAACCCCCTCCCTCCATTTTAGAGATGCTATGCATGACGGCCACTGCCACTCAGCCAGTAGGGTCACCTCTCTCTCCCCCTCTGTCTCTCTTTCTCTCTCTTCCTTTGCCTGGGGGAGAATATCAATGCCGTAGTGCTTTTGGCAGATATACATACAACACCTACACCCTTCAATGAAATCCATCAATTACGGACCCCTTACAGAGAGAAAGACGACAAGTTGTAAGAGAGCAAGAAAAGGAAAGATGAAGAAAAGACAGATACTCCTTATTAGAGATGAGGAAAACAGGGTGGAATCTGATAATATGCAAAGAGATGAAACGATATGTGGGACAGGAATCAAAGGCTGTAGCCCGCTGTGGGGTCAGGGACCCGGGTACTGGATCTCTGCTATGGCAGAATGTTGATTTTCGCCCACAGTTCTAACCTCGGGCTGTGAATCCTCTGCTCATATCCATCTCTTTAATCTTGGGAAGCTCCACCTAATGAGCTACATAGTTCATTGAGTCAAGGAACAATGGGTGCCTCTGTATTCCATTGTCCCACCATGACCATCAGGCGTTGTTCTGTACGGTTATGATCAATGCTTTGTCCCCTTATCACCATGTGTTTTGGTATTTTATTCCGGTTCTGTAATTACTTGACAAAACATGATTATGGTCTTTAAAAAAAGCATTTCCTGTTGACTTCCCGGGCCAGTTGTTGTCTGTCCAGTGGTCACGTTTGCCCTGTAATCGCCACCGGCTGCTTGAACCCTGTTCTCAGCCAATGAGTTTCCTCTAACCCTGCCAACGCAGCCCATAAATAAATGACCAAAATGGCCCATGGTGCTGTCATACTTCTTAACTGAGCAAAGCACTTGTAATTAAATTCACACAGATATGCTGAAATAAACCATCCCTGTCTACGGATTCAAAACACTCCAGCCTTGAAGGGTGTTATACTGTACGCAATCCATATCCAGCCATAAATCCTGACAAAACTATACACTCATAAAGGCGATATAAATGGCTGCAGACACATATGCTCACAAGAAGCCAGAGTCCTGTAAGTAATTTGTCGTGGGATCCTTTCATTTGCTAACTATCTGTTTGTCGCTCTGACTATTTTGGACGAGGCTTAAAGACAGTTGGGTCGGCGGTGAGACCTCAGCTATGGGTGTTGATGAGAAGGCAATGAGGAGCAAATGTCCAAATGTGTCCAGTGTGGACACTGTAATGCCAGGAATCATCTCAGTGAATTATCTCAAGATGGCTGACTGCTTTGTTGACTGTAATTATTGTGCTTAAGCTAAACATTTTGTATTAGACAGAGTAAAAAAACAAATTGAAATCCTTTTTATGGAGATGCCTGTATCATCATAATCAAATTTCAACTGTAAAATGCCAAACAATTAGAGGTGTTCATTATTACTTCTCTCCATTTGCCTGCCATATTAACTAGGAATCTGTACGTTCTGAATGAAACACAAATCTCTTCTTTTAAATTACACTTGGAGCGGCTACAAAGTGCATATTCTTGGCTATTTTCTTTTTAGTGCAGTCCTCATCATGCTGGCTAAGAGGGAGCCAGTGCCTGTGTGAGGGATAATTTGTACCTTCTCAATGAATGAGGAGGACAGGCAAATTACTGGCTGAATAAGGACTGCCTGTGGATCCCACTGTCAGAAAGAGAGAGAAGGGCAGAGAAGGAGAGTGTAATTATCAACTAGCAAAGTGCATTCATATCCTATCACAAAAGGATTGGGATGTGGGTGGAAGAGAGAAAGAGAGCAAGAGAGAGTGAAGGAGGTTGAAAAATGGAGAGAGATATGGAGAGGGGGAGGGATGCGGAGTGAAGGACTCCTGGCCAAATGGATGCAAGGCCGTAAACAGGGTTAAAAACAGCCTTCTATGGTCTGGTTCCATGAATGCAGACACATTAAGACCTTTTAGCCCAGCGCACAAGCACCTCTTTGGAGTTAAAGACGAAAGAGCCGGGCAAGAAGATGGAAGAAGATGAGGAGAGGCAGGCAGGCAGGAGGAGGGGGAGAGAAAGGTGGTGTGTTGTGGGCTTACAATCAAAAGCACCCATTTTTAATTTGAATAGACCCAGATACGTTATAAGGACGGTGGGCTAGAGGGAGATTTTTTTCCCCCTCATCTTTTCCTTTTTGGTTGCTGACATCGCAGAACAAAGCTAGTCTATTAGTGACCCTGAACTTTATTGACAAGCCTGCCATTACCCATACTTCCCGGGGTTTGCGGGGTCAGGGGTCACAGACGTGCGGCTTGAGGGGGGCTGGTGAAGGGTCTGGAGAACACATTTAGAGAGCAGGGACACCTGTAGGGTCGCATCCAGTTCAGAACGTGACCATGAACAACAGTAAAACCTTTTGAGAGGGAGCAGACAATGCAGGCCTAGTTTCTAACAACTCCCCCACCCTCCTCTCTCAAGCTTTCTTCCTTCTACCACACAAGGCTCCATAATGATGCACTGACTGCGGTTTACCGGCCAGAGAGGTACAAAATCTGTGTGCAATTTTCAATGTGTATGTGCATTTGTGAGTGTGTGTGTGGGGGTGTTTTCATGTGTGTGAGATTATTGAGGTCATGGGTTTGTGAATTGGTATAAAGTTCTATAAAACGGCGGGAAATAAAATCCCGAGAAATGTCAGTTTGTGTTGAGGCAGAGCGGGGTGAGTGTCTGGTCATAGATAATCCCGAAAACACTTTCATTCACTCTGATTTTCACACAATCAATCATGGCATTATACTGGACCGTCGTCAATCAAATATCCATCGGGGTATATAGCAGTAGATGAAACCAGATGCTATAGACAAACACAAACACACACACACATTTGCAAAGTGAGGCAGGCGGGCAAGCAGGGTTCAGACTACTGAGGGCTAAGTGATAGCAGCATGCATTTGATATATGTGACACTGCAAATGGAGGGCATCAGTGCTGTTTGCTGGCACAGCATGGCAGCGTGTGGTGCACCGCGGGCGACTGGCACACCAGCCAAGCCTGGCATACACACTCTGAGTAAGGAAATTAATCCCCAGTGGGTTTGCTGTCTAACTCAGAGTGTGTGTGTGTGTGTGTGTGTGTGTGTGCGTGTGCTCCACTGGGTGTAATACTTGTGTAGCATGAGTGATGACGAGTAAAAACATATGTTAGTCTACATGCTTGTTTGTTTTATATTGAGGTATTCACCCAGATTGTATGGAAATGTCATTATAATACATACTAAAGTATGTTCTCTCTCTAGCATTGCTCTGTGTGTGTGTGTGCGTGCGTGTGTGTGTATGTGTGTGCATGTTTTGAATCTACATGTGCTGTGTTTGTGCTCCCTGGCAGCCAGGTCTGTGGCGGTGGCACAGCAATCAGGTGTTGGTGCATATGTTCCTGGTGTCAGCTCCCTGTTTTCCCCAGCGGGCAGGCCAACTTATTGCCAGCCTCGTAATAGGAGGGCTGGGCAGGGGCCATGACTACCACTTGGCACACAGCACCACCAATATGGCTGGCTTTTTGTTCCACCTCCCTCTGAAACTTAACCCCTTCTGTGCCAAGATTGATTGCTGAGAAATTTGCATAGCATCGTTACTGCAGCACGTGTCACCGCAGTTGTCGGAAATGTCCATCTTTATTGTGCCATTAATCACCAGACCACACAGTAAGGTTTACATGTGGTACAGTAGCCAGGGATAAGGATGAGTGGTATAGAGCACAACCAATTACAACTGAACAGACTAAAACAGAACACGATATAATTAAATATTTCTTGTTATATTATAATGAGACTTAAAATAAAATAAAGACCAATAATTCATATGAACTCACTGCTCACTCAATGTGCACCTTTAGCCTGCTGCTCATCTCCTTAGGTGCAATAAGCACTTCAAGTGCTCATTAACAGCGCCATCAAGCTACATAATGCTTTCCTGCCACAGTGATTCAAATAGCTGACATCTGTTTGCCTTTAACCATCAATGCCTTTAACCATCATACTACTTTTGATATTCACAGTGTGTAAATTAGATTTTCAAGGTGTGTTTCCTTCCTCACTGTCTATCGTTAAAAATAATCTGATGATGTGACTAGTTTGCAGTGAATATTCACACATCTGTTTAACTTCCCATTTTTATTCACACTTATCAGTTACTGCCAAAGACTTTGTTGCTCTATCTAAGGATAAATGATATCTGACAGCGCTTTATTCCTATTTTCTGTCTTTCTTTCTCTCTTTTGGCAAGTCCCCCCCCCCACCCAGCGCTGGAGAAGACATTCTGACCCAGCACATTATCTGCAGATCAACCAACACACAGACACACATAAATAGAAGTGCATATCTTTCAGGACTGTAACTGTCAGAGTTTTACAAGACATTAATAGTGAAACATATGAACTCTGCATGTGTGTGTGTGTGTGTGTGTGTGTGTGTATGAGTGTGTATACACATCCACTTTGCCAGACAACAAAGTAGTAAAATTGATGTATATATCAGATCAGTTAGGCATCTAACAAAATCTGCACTTGCAAAAGCCCAAAAAATGTCTGCTTCCACACGCACACACACGGAAGCATGCATGTATACATAACACCAACTTGCTTCAGTCATGTGCCATTTGGAGTGAAGCCACTTTTTCTCCCTTTTCCTTTGCTTGATTTAATTCGCTGTGTGAGCTATGTCCGAGATATTCTACAGCCCAGGGCCTTGCCTTTGACAATGAGAGCACATTGTTTATTTTCCCCTGCTGGCCACACACACACACACATATATAGATATATAGATACACACACCGTCCCTGGCCTGGCCAGAGCAGCTAGGGTCAGTGGCAGGGCAGCCTGTACTGCTGCACATCTCTGTTATTCATCCATGCCATTCAGGCCAGGATCACGAGGGAGGGGTGGAGTTGTGGATGTAAGGGAAAGAGAGGCTTACATTCAACCCCCACACTGTTGCCCTTTGCTCAACCATTGCCTCTAGCAGAGAACCCCCCCCCCCCCCCCCCCCCCCCCCCC
>NC_060153.1:24076997-24128568 GCF_021292245.1 Micropterus dolomieu
CCACACTGTTGCCCTTTGCTCAACCATTGCCTCTAGCAGAGAACCCCCCCCCCCCTCACTCTCACACTCCTTCCCTCCTCTACCACCTCAGCCCCCAGGCCCCAGTCCCTGCTCCTCCAGCATGGGTCAGTGCTAAAGAGGACACATGGCAAAGGACAGATAGACCCAAGGCTGCCTGGACCCCATCAGACCTGGCCAGGGACAGAAGGAGGGAGGAAGGAAGACAAGAAATAAAACGTGTGTTTGTGAGTAAGTGTGATTGATTTGATTTGTTCCAATTTTGAAGAATTTGACTGATCAGCATCCAAGTTCATGAAACCTTTAGTACTGCAGTGGGTTAAAATAAGTTTACATTTCCTATATTCAACAGACATTAAGTTTGTTGAATACAATCCATTTCCTGTCATAAATAGTCTGATGAAGTCTGCCAAGAACCTAACAAAGCAATTACCTCCACTGATAAGGCAAACATATCTGTTATGTGCCAATAGTCTGCTTGTACTAATTGATGGGGAAATGCACATAAGCACACATGCATACACAGAGTGTCTCTGGAGTGTAAAGATGAGCACGTCATTAGGGGAGGCTCACATGCATTTCAGAGGAGTGCCACTAATCCAGCATGAAATTCAATTTAAAACTTGGAGTGGGTCTTGTTCCCTTGCTTTGATACAGCGCCAGATACCAATAGATGACTGAGAGCTGTGGCTACTGAGACAAGCGCACGTTGGTGTGTCAACGGTAAACACACATGTACCTCGAGTAAACAAACTCATGGAAAGTATGTTGTGTTGTGGCTCCTTGGTTTGTTTTCTGTTTGGTTTGTACAGTTTTACAGAGAGGTCTGGAAATATGCCGTTTTTATTTTTACTCTGCTGCTTTATTAAAAAAACTGATAATTATTAACATCAGAAGAGCAGACAGTAATAAATTAGGAAAATACGGCTCATGTTAAACTGAATGAACCTTTTTTGAAACTCACCCCGGAGAGATCCTTGGCTACCTTTATGCTCTAAATGGCATCGGATCATCACTTAACAATAACAAGCACATTGAAGCTACACTTTTCATGGTTGCCAAGGCGTTACTTTGCAAGATAAAATAGCTGTTTGAAAAAAAAAACAATGGTTGAAAAATGACCTGTCAGTCAGCAGCCCCCTCCAACAATACCGCCACTGGCCCCGCCACTCTTTATGCTCAGGCAGAGAACGGGGCCCCTTCTATCCCAGGGACTGGGGTTAAAGGTCAGCATGGACCTCTGGACATATCCTATGATAATACCCCGGGCTGTGTCATGTGAGGGGTGGTGTGAGGGGTGGTGTGTGGGGGTGGGGGGGGGGGGGGGTGATGTCTATACGAGACAGAGAGAAAAAACAGACCGAATGATGAGAGAGAGATGAGAAGTAAAAAGCGTGCATTTAGAAAGGACTGGAAGGCACAGATCATGAGATCAGCATGCAGGTCATCTGTTTTGAAATCCATTTACACAATTCATGCCCTGGGTTGTCAAGTCCACACTACTCCCCTCCGTCCCGGACCCCCCCCCCACCCCAATAGCCTGACAGTGCTTTCCTTCTCCACCGCAACCCTTTCTGGCTTTCCATAATTAAAGAGGGCATTTTGACTGGGAGCTACAAGAAAATGGTTCCCACATTTGGTGGAAAGGGCTAGGAGAGTATGATGGGACGAATAAGAGTTGTATCCCACAGTTCAGCCGGACATGAGGCCTCATCAGGATCTATGTGAAATGCTGCTCAAGCGCAATTGTGATGACATTGTAAATGTGGAAGAGAAGACATGTAAAAGGGTTCGTTCCGCCAAAATTACAATGAAACATACTTACCTCTAGTAGTTTTTAAGAAATGGGGATAAAACAATGCAAAGCTACTATCTGCATCTGTTTATGTCAAAAATATCTGTATGACTTCAGTAACAGAAGTTGTTAGTTATTCTATTGTTTTTTACTGTCATTTTTGTCCACATATGTGTATGTACATGTATAAGTTAAGTGCCAACAAAATCTTAAAATATTTCAGCAACATACCTTAAATTAGATGGAAATGAATAGTGAAAGTACAACAGGAGGTCAGAAGTCAGAAAAGCACTGGGTTGTATTGCGTGATTTTCTTTAAAAGCTGTCATGTATATAATGGGAGGAGGTCCAGATTAATGTAACGTTGGACTAATGTGTCTATTGCAAAACAAATAGAAAGCTTCTGACATAAAATGGGCCATAATATGGTCATTTAGCATCATTTGAAAAAAAAAAGAAACTTGTGCTGGGAAAAGGTACAGATGACAATAAAGTTAGTCCAAATTATATGAAAAATAAAGAGTAAACTATTGAAAAAAAATCAGAAATGCTCTCTTGGCACTTGCCAAGAGACGTCTCTTGTCATCTTCTTGTCTACTGACTAGACCAAGGTGCTGGGCTCCAATTTTGGATAATTGCAGAAATCTCAGAGGAATATATCTTAAAACTAATATATAGACATATAAACCCCAAACTATCTGGACGCCTGGATACTTACTAAAAGTAAGTAAGAAGATATGTTTATTTGTAATTTGGGTGAACCATGTCTTTAAGAAAGCCAAACCTCCTCGTATAATTTATTTTCATTACCATGTAGGTAGTTGGAAAGGTTTTGTATGTTGGGCTCATATACCACAACATACGTACACATTGTCCTCTTTCTCTCGGCCTGAATACCAACCAGTGTCTTCAATGCCTGAAGAGGTGATGGGGAACAATGGCCGCGCTAATAAATAAAAAAAGCAGGCTATCAACTGTCACTGCTTCGCCTTGCTCTCTCTCATCACATGACCCACATGCTGGACGACATGTCACAGCTAGCGTGGCCTCATTTGCATAAGACAATCACCCCTTTCTCGGACGCAGGGCACAAATGTTGTCTAGACGACGTGCATCAGACGGGTGAACCCCTCCCCAACACACACACACACACACATACATGCCTTCATCCACCCACACAGACACATGCATAAACACCTATATCTGAATCTATGTGCATCCATTCATCCACACAGACATGCTCATGTCAGTTCAAACACCCCAGACGGTGCCTCCAGCCAGAGTAAGACTATAAATCAGCTCCAGGTCAGCCCCGGCTTGATTCACATGCTGTGTTATTATGGTGCGGTGGATCAGGCCTGAGAAAGTATTAAATACATCACACACATGCAAATCCTTACTGATGGAATGACAGGACGGAGCAGCCAGTCATTTAGATATGTATATTACTCCTTAGTTTGGAGATTATGCGATTATTCTGGTTTATGTGCCATGGAGGGTCAAAGGGACAATTCCTTTGATATGAGGTATCTGTTGATATGACAACAATGAGTGTTGACAGTGCATCCAATTATGTGCATATAACTGTGTGTGCATATGTCTATTAAATATGTAGCAGCAATGTGTGTGTTTGTCATTATAGTGTAGTGGCCAGTGGCCTCTGATTGTTTGATGTATGTATTAGTCCAGCTGTAACGACTGTGGCAGCAGCAGGATGGGTCTCTGGAGAGTTGATTATATCTGTTTGTCATCTGTGGTGAGGGTGATCCTGTGACACCGGCAACAACTACACAGCCTCTTCTCTCTTCTGATGTGGGCACCGGAAATGTATGTGTGTCTATGTGTTTGTGTTAGGAATTTACTTGAAGTGCTTTGCATATAACCGAGAAGTACTCACACACAGCTTGGTGCAGCTGTCACTGTGCAGTACATGCACATCTATAAATTTGCATGTATGGACTGCATGTGTACTTCCTGTCCTGCACTACGTCTTTGCAAAAGTGGCACCAAACATCTGTCTGCTGTCACTGTGGCAACACTAATGGTGTGAGGCATCGGCATTAGTGCAGAGGCAAAAGAGGAGAGGGAGAGAAAGAGAAAGAGAGATGGCCAATAGGGAAATAATACAAAATGAGATAAGACGAAGAGATGGTGAGATGACCAGAGAAAACATGTGGGTCACTTCAACACTGTCCAAAAGGTTTTCATTTATCCTCCCCCTCTTTCCCCACATGGCCAGAAGGCAAGTTCTGTACTAAGACAGCATCGCCTCTGTCAGGACAAGAGTAGAAGTGACTGTGAGAGCTGTTGCTGCGGACAGAAGTTAGTTATTGTTGGCCAAGGGTGTATGCTATAACGGTGGGCCAGGCTTGTCTTTGCTACAGCAGCTTGCAACAGCACTAATCAACACCTTGCTATTCACGCATTAAGATAGCAGTCATTAACACATATTCTGCTTGTGTGCTTATCTGTCAGCACATTGCAATATAGCTGATTCCTTTAGCAAATTAAAAATGGCGGGCTTATACTTCTTATCAGTTTGCAACAAGTAAAAAAGTTTGTACCATTGTCAGCCTTTAAACACATTTTGAAGCTGTTCCCTGTTTGTGAGTAATAAAGGTGATTTGTTAATAAAGAAAAATGTTGATTTTTCATAATATCAAGTCTGATTTTGTATGTATGGCTGGCATTTATTTTGCCATAGACATGAAATATATAAACATCTTTATTTACCGTTAGTTTGCATTATCAGTGGCCAAGTGCATGCACAACGGATTCACAGGAAACCATGCACGCACATGCTGAATGAAAGAGCCTGCCAATACGCACACGGCATGCAGTTTGTGCATATGAGCATGGGGACTTAATTTGGATAATTTGCAGAGACAACATATTTGCGTCGGTAGAAGTATAGCTACAGCGGTTTATAAAAAATACAGTTGTTTTTTTTATAAAAGCAGAAGTTTTCTCTCCATCTGTTGGATTTCTAAGAGATTAGCTGCTTAAAGTGCACACTTCCTGTCCCCAGTGATGGATAAACGTGTCACTATAAACAAAACTCTGGGAATTGTATTATTAAAACATTCTTAATAGCGCTACCATCCATAACCACAGGTGTCGCCAAATAAACTAGTACTGAACTCCTAAGAATTATCACTTTAAAGGTTCAATTCACCAAACAAAAACAGATTTCTTTCACTTTTTTTGTGTCCAGTGGTATCTAACAATGAACATAGTATTGGATATAATAAAATATACAAAGCATCTTTTTACACCCTAAGACAATGGAGTTGAATTTTGTTTGTGGTGATCAAAGCTTTAAAAAAATAAAAGTTCAAAACTAAACCATAATGATACTGCATGTTCTGTGGTTAATAACTCGTACGTCCCAGTTATTAACCACAGAACATGCTGTCAGAGGTTTTCATTGGAACGTTCTCATAAATTAACCGTCCACTTTAAACAAGTGTGTTTTACCAAAAAGAAATGCAGCTGTTGACCTTTTAAAATGTATTTTTTCAGCGCAGTGAGCACCTTAAATTAAATTTCTTTCCTTTATTTGCTTAGAAGCAGATATCTTGCAGACAGACATTTAAAAACTGAGATATAAAAGCAACAATAGAGCATCTGCATGGCTGGACACCACACTTTTGTTTTGTTTTCACAAAGAATAGCTAATATATTATTATTATTATTATTATTATTATTATTATTATTATTCCATATTTATCTCCACTTCCACTTCTAACCTTAGCACTCTTTCATCACAGGCCCTCACTAATAAAGCCCGGTTACCAAGCTTTCCCCTTTTTCCTGTGGAGTTCAAAAACATGCAGCGAGATCTCCCTTGGGCAAAGACTGGCCTATATAATGTGCAGCAAAAACTGTATTAAACATGTTATTGACACTACATGAATACTTTCCACAGTACAGTACCGTGTATGGTTATCTGGGAAGATGGAGATGGTGATATGAACATACAACCTATAGAGGTGCAGGGTAAGGTACAGAAGCTTTTTATCTCGCTGAAGGACTTCAGTATAACAGCTGTATCGGTTTTAACCTATTTTTTTCAATTGAAAGATCTTCTCTAAAACCACTACCCCACCATACTGCCCAAAACTGCCTCTTAACTGGCGCTTCCCAGGGAACCTTTGGGTGGATACTGTTGAACCTGGATTAGCCCCGGTTGCACGCACAAACACATGCACACAGACACATATACATATGCACCGCTGGTCTGTTTTATCCCCGCCTTCGAGAAACCACTCTTTAATCATTTCATAAGATCATTTGCCTGGCAGATACGCCTCAGGCTTTTCCCATTACCCCTGGCTGCCTTGACCTAGATATGTGTGTGTGTGTGTGTGTGTGTGTGTGTGTGATTGTAGTTGATGGAGAATAGAGTGATGACTGTAAGTCCATGCATGGCTGTGTCCAGCAGTGGCTAAAATACAAATGGACACACAGACGAGCCAGCATATGCGCAGCACGCACACATGCAAGCAAAGAGAAGCAAAGAAAAAGGTACACCGCCAGCTAAAAATGTACACATACTCTTTGTTAACATTAATATTTCTTTGCGTATGTATTTGCTATTTAGAGCAATTGTAGGTTCACAATGTAATCTCAGGTCTTCCAATTGGATGAGCATGACCTCGTAAGTAGAATAGAAGCAAAATATATGATTTTTTGCTGTCCGGCTAGTGAGCCATTTGTAAAAAAGTGAGGAACCAGTGGAAAAGACAAGCTGCTGTTGCAGCGTTGCATATGCCTAACTGTCTCCTTGTGAATTCCAATGTTTAGAAAAAAATATCTGCATAAACAATACGTTGCCTTCCATAAAACGTCAGCTCGCCATACACACAGAACCAGCTTGCGTTTTAAATGGACAGTCTTGTCATCAAACACGAGCTGAGCAGACAGCAGGGAGTGGTCACCCTTCCAAGACCTCTTGTACAGTCAGCCTGGCTGCTGCCCGCTCGCCTCGGGACAGCAGAGTGACGGATGGAGGGACGGAGGAGCTGTGGGTCGGGGGAGGAGGTGAGCATGAATCAGTGACAGGCCGAGAGATGTCAAGATGGAAGGTAAAATTATGGGACAGAGAGACAGAAAGCAAGAGAAACAGACAGGAAAAAAATGAGAAGACAGGAAGATGGTGCGTGGGAGGAAGGCAGAGCAGAAAAGGAATGAGGAGTGATTATTCTGCCGTTTTGGATGATTTTGGATGCGGAAATGACCTGTGAACTCATAGGGCCAGGTGAGGAAGAAGCCGGCTGAGTCCTTGGGTAACCATTTGGACTTGATTTATCCTCTTAATATGAGCACAGTACAGCAATGCAGGTAACTCTGGAAGAAACAGATTTTTACTGGTGGTTGAGCGTAAATCAGCACAGCAGCTTAAAGCAGTTAGGTCATTTGCTTTTACCAGGGCAAATTCATTCTTTTCACTCTTACTCAAACATACAGTATCATCTCCTAAACCTGAAAAATGTAAGCTATGTAACTGAATTCATCAGTGGTATTGATTTAGGTGAAGTAGTGAATAATATATGGTGAATATGTATCTATATCTTGCATAAGACTCCTGGAATACTAAATTATGTCTTTGATAGCCTTTTTTGGATGGCATTCCTGAGTATGCTTTGACTGACACACACTTAAACCCAACATGGTCTATTTTCACATTCAAGCCACGGAGAGATAATGCTGGTTTCTAATCCCATGGAATAACCTTCGGCTATACAAGCATACCTGATATTTCTGATACCACTCCGTCTATGAGATTGTGTCCAAACTGCCCTCCATCCCCGAAGCCATATCACATGCTCTTGTATCTCTTCATTCCAGTTTCAATCAAATTTTGGTCGAGCGTATGACTTGATGTGGGCGAGGAGTAGCCTTGGGCAGCCAAAGGGTATGAGGCCAGTGTGTGGCTATCAGGCCTCCCGTTCATGAAAGGACATCTATTATCTGTGGACCTGAGAGCATGCTGAATTCTCAAACACAAGGACAAAAGGCTACGAGTTTGACTCATTCAAGTAGACTACTCAATCTTAGCTAAAAATCACACATTTCATTATGTTGTCGGAAGTAACAGTTCTTTATTTCCACATTCAACATTAAAGGTGTACTGTGATGCAAGAGTGAGAAGTTAGCTGACGCTGAGACAAAGAAAATAGCACTGTGTGTGTTGCCACATGAACTGTTAAGATGATGATCCAGGACGTCTACTTTGATTATTACATACATGAGTTTGAAGGCCTGTCAAATGCCAAAAGTTTCAAATTTTAGAGACAATCATTTTACCATCTGTACCAACGATCGCAATGTAAACAGTAGAACAGCAGCATTCACAATTATTTCATGGTATTTTAAAACAAAAGTGTCAAATAAGAATTTGGATATAAAAAAGTATTTTCTCTTCGTTTTTGTTGCTACATTTGATATATACTATTAATGCAGGAACAAACAATACAATAGAGGCCAATGAAACATCCAAAATTAAAAAACTATACGGCAACATCTCTATACAATAAACAATATCCCAGAGCAATTTCAGTGGAACTACTCTCTACTGAAGGGATGGTCCTAAAGAAAACTGTTTACAGCAGGGTCTGTGGATTACCCTTACTAAGTGGCACATTTTTTATGAACAGAGATGTCACTGTTGAGTTTTTCATACTTTTCAATGCCTTCAGCAGAACAAACAAAATTCACCTCTATTGCAATGGCTGGTGATGCATGTTTCAGAGGCTGATATCTCGAAACCTCTGTACACACTGCCAAAATATGTATGGCTCGATACCACTCTGAATAAGTGAAAAAATAAACTGACACAAGTATTTTCAACAAGAGTCTTTTTTTTTGGTACAGGCAGAGAATAAACAAGTTTCTTACAGTGGTAAATAAACTCATTCCCCTCTGCTCAGTCTTTTTCTGTCTGCTCTGTAACTACAGTGTGAAGCACGCTGACCAGAGAACATACTCAAGTCATATATATCATTAAGACTTGTGTGAACTATGTCTGTGGAGTGTAACCTTTGCACACAGGTTGACACGATCCTCTCAAAAGAGAACAGAAATGTGTGTTGCCGTGAGTGTTGGTGCTGTAAGTATGTATGTGCATTTATCTTTAGGTGTGTGTATGTGTGCATGCATATGTGTGTGTGCATGCGTGTGTGACCACAGGTCCATAGCTGTGTGTGACCCTTTTCACCTAAACTGTCCGCGTTGCCCAATCTGTGTACGTGCAAGGTATGTGGAAAAGAACACATCAACACTATTTCTGTCACGTAATATGAAGACGGCTTCTTGTGAGCTGGGCCCTGGTCATAGGAGGACATGTGGAGAGAGTGGGGGTAGTGTATGCAGTGTATGTGTGTGTATGATAAAGACTTATCTCTGTGTGTTTTGTTGCTCTTAGTGTACTATACATTATCAATTTGCCGTAAAGTCATGTCATGTGTAAGGTTTTATTATGTTTCCCTGTGAATGAAAACTCATTGTGTTGATTACTCTATATAGGCCTCACTTTGAAAAACTGATGATGGTAATGAGGCAGCATGTATAAAAGCACCAGAACCTGAGCCTCAATTTTGTGCTGAAGAGATAATGGAACAATAGCTTGAGGTTGACTGCGTAGAGATGAGAGGTCAATTCAGCTATGAGGAAGGCAAATATTTTCCTGCATGAACTATTTACATTTCAGTTTAGTGAGGGCACGGCGATTGTTTTGCTGGCAGGTCAAGGGAGCATACTGCAGACAGGCTTGACAAGATTTTTTTTCATTTAAATTCTTTTGTCCATAAATTTTCTTTACTCAGAGTGATTCATGCAGAAAAATGTTTTATATGTTTTTTTATGACACAGTAGAGCATACTCTACTTTAAGATTTGTTAAGCTACTACCCAGCACCTGTCTTCACTCCAGGATTTGAGCTTTAAAGGTCATTGTTTATTTCTGTGCACAGATGATGAGATTCGGCTTTAGGTGGTCCCAGAAGGACTCCTATCTGCCGTGAACCCATTCTAGGATGCGTTCAGTGGGTCTTTCTTTTCATATATCAACACAACCGGCAGAACAATCATCCTCAATCACCCTTTTTCTGTCTGTCACTCGGAACCCCACATCACATTGGCAGTGCTCCCAAAAGCTAACGTGGCATCACATTCTTGACTAAACGTGCATAAAAACAAATTAGCCTGGCCCATACAATTTGCAAAGAGATGTGTGCAGCCAGCCAGCAAATAGATGTCATTCCAAACCAAGGTCATCATGGTATTGAGGCTGGAAATTTAGGATTGATGTTTGCACATGCCGAGCTCCTCCACTTTTCACTCTCAGTCTGACGGATTTGATGCAGGCTTATTGGACAAGGCCCGCTGGGAGCGAGACAGCACATAGAACAGAGACTATCCTCCACAACCCTGTGATTGAGTGCTGAATTAAACCCTAACTCATCACCATTATGATGCTTGTAAAAAGCGATAAGTAGTTGCGTCAATATATTGGAGAGAGTGAACTTTTTTTGTGCCACAACATATTTTAAAGTTATTCATGCTGCTGCTAAGAAAGTGTGTAAGTGAAGGACATAGTCACTTCATACAAAATTAACAGAACCAAGGAAAGTTACATGTACAGCTCCTCTTTTTCTCCTGACCTTATCAGAATATGTGCAACAGTATTCATTTTTAGTATTCATGTTTTAGATGGTAAATGGGATAAGCATGAACAAATGTATATTCCTTTGGTTTGCCAAAAAGTCATTCACAGAGAAATCTACAGAGTAGGTCCCTTTTTATTTGCAATTTGAACTTCCATTCGAATGTTGGAAACAAACAAACTCTGTCTCTGGTCTCTGACCACCATTGGAACAGCCCTACTACATAGTGACATCACTGTTGTTTGGGGTCTAACTCCTATTATGTCTCTTAAACAAATAATAAACATCTAATAGGAATTCAAATAGACATATTTGGGATTTGGGATGATAGTGCTGCGTAAAAATTAGGCTTCTGTCACCACCAGTCATAGATATAGAGCGTGTAAAAATGCATTGTATTAACTATTTTCTAAAGCGCTGAGGCCCCAGACAGCAGTAATCAGTCATTTTTCAGTCAATTTAGACAGATCACTTAAAAAACAATGTAAATATACAACTATGACGATGTAAGAAAGAGTTGAAATACACAATTGTTAATGTCAATGTGGAGGTGATTTTTTTATGTATTATATGGTCCTGCTGTCTACATGTTATGTAGTTTAACTAAGTTTGTATGTATGTGAATATCTGTACATGGTAGTTTGTGTCTGCTTTTGTTGAGCTTGTTGTCCTGTTGTATTCCGTATAGGCTTCGCCCTCTAAGGCTATCGCTATTGGGTTAGAGGTGAAGCAGGATGAGTCAACGCCTCACTGGCCCATATGGTACCACCAAGCACAAAATCCACCTGTCCAAAGCCATAAATGAGCCACCCAGTCACCCGCTGTCCGTGGCATTGATGTGGGCGTGCGCACAAGCACCGATGGTGCGACATGAGAGGCAGACCCATGTGTAATAGTCGGGGAACTGGACGGGGGGCCCCGCAGCTGTACAGATGCAGGCGGGGTCACGACAGCGACCGCATCAGCGGGGCACAGATGCACACATCTGCACCTTGTATCTGTCTAAAGAGCAGAAGATTTCCTGTTGGAAAAGAAGAGTGATGTCTTCTAGCAAGTCGGCCCAAGCGGGGCTGGACGCCGCTACATGTGCTCACACTGTTCATTCTGCAACCTTCTCTCCCACGAAGAGAAGCAGCGCCGGGCGGATCATTTTGCTGGTGAGGACAAGGCGGTGCGGCGGTCCACCCGCTCTCTCTGGACGAAGCCCTCGACCTGTTCCTATCGGATGAGCAGGAGTCCCCCAGGGGATCCAAGCTTCCCCCATTCCAACCTCCGGTGACGCCGGCCTCAACGTTGCTATGTTGCCGCGGTGAGGCAAGCAATCGTTACAAAATGTCTACAAGATGGCTACAAGATGTCTGTGTCTCCAACAAAGGTTGAGCTCAAGGGCAACTGGACTTGGTAGAAGATACTAGAAGACGTTTCATCCCACATCCAAGAGACTTCTTCAGTTCTGACTGACTGGTAGGGAAACTCAGCTATTTAACCTCTGGGATCGTTAGCTAGGATCGTCGATACTGCTGGTTCGTTAGTGCTCCTGGCTGTGGTAACGACAGTCGTCATGGTCGTTAGAGCCACCCATGGCTAAGTCTGAACAACCATCATTGGCATCTTCACCTGGGGCCAAGAGTAAATGCTTGTTTAGTTTCCTGGGAAGTGATGAAAGGACAGCATTGTAAGTGGGGTATAAGTGGTGGCGTAGACCCCCTCCTCTATTCACGATGGCTTCTCAATCTGGGTGTAAATGGCTTCCCTGACACCTCTTTCAGACCATCCATTTTCTCTGTCTAAAATGTGCACCTGGTGATCCTCAAACGAGTGTCCTTTATCCTTCAGATGTAAATAAACTGCTGAGTCTTGACCTGAGGAGTTAGCCCTTCTGTGTTGAGCCATGTGTTTGTGTAGTGGTTGTTTAGTTTCCCCAATGTATAGTTCTGTGCATTCCTCACTGCACTGGATAACATACACTAGAATGCTTTTCTTGTGTTTGGGTGTGGAGTCTTTAGGGTGTACCAGTATCTGTCTTAGTGTGTTCTTGGGTTTAAAAATACAGGGATGTTGTGCCTGTAGAAAATCCTCCTGAATTCCCTTGATACTCCAGACATATGGAATCACAATGTTGTTCCCTTCTTCCCCTTATCCCCTGTAGTGTTGGTCTGTTGTGCCTGTTTTCACAAAGGTCCATTTAGGGTATCCACAGGCTGTAAGTGCCCCCTTCAGGTGGTTCTGTTTCATCTCTCTGGCTTTGGCACTTGTTGGTATGTTGTCAGCTCTGTGGTGCAAGTGGTGCGGACCAGCACGTGCTGGCACCGACAACAGGGCTGCAGCAGCCTACATAGACTGCCAGGGTGGGGTGCGCTCGGCGCACACTCATCTGCTCTCCATCAGAGCGGAGTACATTCCTAGTAAGTTGAACAGAGGACATCATGTCGAGGGGGGACCCTCGCCCAGATGAGTGGCGCCTCCATCCAAATCTGGTGGCCCAGATCTGGCTCCGGTTCGGCGTGGCAGAGGTGGATCTGTTTGCCAACCAGAAGAACGCTCAGTGTGCCCTGTGGTTTTCACTGAGCCCGCGGGACATCCCCTGTTGCTGTATGATGTAGACTGCTGCCTACAGTTTTCAGCCTTAGTCGTGATTCTGGTGGCTCCAGAGCGCACGAGCACGTCCTGGTTTCCCTGCCTCCAGCGGTTGCTGGCGGGACAGCCGTGGAAACTTCCCTGGAGAGGGGGGGGGGGATCGGGAGTTGTCTGCTTCCCCTGTGGGGCTGGCCGCTGAGAGGTGCACCTGGAGGGTCCCTCCCATGAAGTGGTTTGCACCATCCAGGGGTCGAGAGCTGCCTCTACACAGTCCTCTTACTCCTCCAAGTAGTTGGCATTCCAATGCTGGTGTTTGAACCAGGGGTTGGAACCGGTGCCCTTCCCACTGCCGGGGGTGCTTTCAATCCTCCAACTGCTCGTAGACAGGGGTCTGGCTTTCAGTACAGTTAAAACCTACGCTGCCGCCATCTCGTCCTGTCACGAGGGTTTTGGTGACAGGATGGTGTTCGCTGTTTTATCATAAGTATCTTACTGTCACCAGGATGGTTTAATTATACTCGGTTGATAGGCACTACTTTTCCTTCCGCCTGTCAAAGTCATGCTTGCACTAAGGCTCTGTGACGAGGCTTCTTTGAAGTGAACCGCAGCTCCTTAAATTTCCTGACATTGAATACTGACTCTGGCTGACTCAAGCGGGAAGCTTCCGGTCTACAATATGAAGCCGATGCGTAAGTCCCTGTAAGCTGCATTCTATCGAAAATCCAGCAGGGGAGGACTCTTCTGGTTGCAAAAAGAAGTCCGGCTCCATTAGAAATAATGGGAAAATGACCCTTCTTCTCAGCTGAATAATTACCCCAGTAAACACTTTCCTGATGAGTCTATGGTCTCAGTCGCTAGTTTCAAGTCTTCTTCAATACAAAATGATGTTCATTTAGTAAATTATGGTCCCATTTATTTTAAAATAGACCATAAAGCAGAGTATGTTTCAGGGCAGGATTATCTATGATTGACAAGTTGTTACCATGGCAACCTGTCAATCAGGCTAGAGCCGACTCGTAGCTTTTTAGGAGTTGGCTGTTCACTTTCTCTGAAGAGTACATAATATAATATAACATACGTTTTAAGACTGTTGTTTGCTATACAAAGTTATCAGCCCTGTTAAAATGACTTCCTGGTTGCAAAACCCGACATGGCGGCGCCAAACTCGAGGCTTCAACACGGCAGTCTACAAACCAACGGGTGATGTCACGATGAATATGTCCATTTCTTATATACAGTCTATGGGCTGACTGTAAAAACAGTCACGTCTGGCTGTATTTTAACTGTGAAGGTAATAATGTTGCTCTGTGTGATGTGTGCGCAAAGACAATGAAATACTTTGGCAATACTGCAAACTTCGCTAAACATCTCAGATTAAGTCTGTCACAATAATAGGATGATGTTATGAAGCGGCAGTTCTGAGCAGGATATTTTTATTATAATTAAGGAATATGACAGTAGTTTGATTGTCATTATGCAACTATTATTTTGAATTGGTAAGGCTACAGCCTACTCCTTATTTCACTCATAAATACAGAAATGGGAGGGGGGAGGTCACATTAAACTATAAATAAAATATGTAAAAAGTATTGGTATTGGTATTGGTATCGGCAATACCAGCCTGGGTATTACTTGGTATTGGATCGGATAGGAATTAAGTGGTATCGCACATCGCTACTTCTCAGTGCTGAAGAAAAGGCATTTTGGGAGCCGAAGGCCAGGTCTCACCATTGTATATATAACTACCGTAACTACTGTTTTTATGCTTGTTCTGCGTATCTAACGGAAATTAATGTATGAGGCTTGTAGATGCTGAATAGACATTCGAAAGCGTTCTGGGGAAGTTACAAAAGGGAAATTCGCCGTAGCACCCGGGCACGATGGACCCCCTATAAACCTATGGAGAGGAAGAAGGAGATCGGGAGGCAGGACAGAGAAAGGGGTTGTGGGGAGGGATACAGAATGCGAGAGTGAAGAAGAGGATATGGGACATGTAGGTATTTATGGAAATGCTGGCAATGATGTGATTAATGTGTGGTCCTGCTCCTGAAACTCTGCTGATTAGCTCCACTTCACTATCAAGGACCACACAATCAACACTTACGATTAAATGATTTATTGATGATCAAAACGGAAAGATGGATGAGGCTTGCAGTTGCTGAATAGACATTTGAAAGCGTTGTGGAGAAGTTACAATAGGGAAATCTGCCGTAGCACCCAGGCACGGTGGACCCTCAAAAGTTACGTGAGAGCATTGGCTGACCTGAGATCTTTGAGATCTGAATGAATGTGATGATGATATGCTTGGGATGACCAGCGTGATATGTATCAGGTGCTCGGGAATGACGGCGGAGGCTGAAAAGGTAGCTCTGATACTGAAGGATTGACTTGGGTAATGGACGCGAGAAAGCATGAAAAGAGAGTGCTTGGCGGAAGTGGTGGTGGCACCAGGAATCGAAAGGCTACTGGAACCGACTCGGAGATGATCTGACGTGGTTGTACTCTGATTCCAGAGTTGCAATTGACCTTTCGCTAAGCCACGCCGCCCTTAGTTACTGTTGCTCAGTAAGCAACAAACTGTCGGACTTTTTGGACTTTTATCACGGCGCTGCCACAGTCTGTTACTGCAGTCCCTGGAGAAATATTGTCTCATTTAAAAAAAGAAAAGCGATCTCAGAAAGAAGCAGACAGTTTTGCAGTTGCATTGTGCATTTGAAGGTTGTATTAAGGTTGTTCAAACTGACGTGAAAAAAATAAATACAGAAGTTAAGCCTACCGATCACAGAGTAAAAGTGAACCACTGTGTTATTAATGACTATTGAGAAAGAGGACAACGATATTAAGGATTAACACTGTTCCTGTACAGCTGGTCTCTATTCACTATTACAACCATTAAAAAGCAGAACAGTAGGGTTATATAACATTGAATTCAGTAGTAAGTTGGTTAGCGTTAACTAATATTTTCCTGGATTTGTTTTAGGTTTTGGAAAGTGAATAAATCGTACTTCTACTTTCCACCTCTCTGGGTAGCGACTGTAACTATTAAAAGTACTCCAGCTTTGACAATATCTTGGAAAAATACAGCAAAAAAAGCTAGAAAATGACTAATTTTGCATTAGAGTCAATGGAGCACAGCTATGAAAGTGTCGGACCACAGATAGAGCAAGTCATTTACTGCACTGTGATTGGCCAGCTGAGTATTCAGGGCATGGCTTAGCGAAGGGTCAATTGGTTCACAAGGGTCTTGCAAGGATTTGGGGTCATTGGATTCCGGAGAAAAGACATGTGTAAGCTAGCCCGATATAAATGGTCGCTTTAAGTAGAACACAGTGTTGTTTGAGGAATGAGTCTGAATTGCAGGTATGACGCCGAAGGTCAAGACAATGGGAAGATGCAGCAAAGTGAAATCCGAGAGCGTGTGAACGCAGCTTCTAAGGTTTGGGACTATTGAGTGATGCGTGCTGATGAAAAGAGACGTCTTGGCGAGATTGAATGATTACGTTGTACTAGTTGTGACAGTGGCGGGAGCTGTTCAAGCTGGCCTGTAACACGAGAGAGGGCTATGCTGTTAGTGGTTAAGTTTGGCGACCATTCCAATGCGAACCATCTATCCCTATAGAACCCCCAAAACCCTGCCGGATGAGCAGCAGTTCGAGCAGCTTGTATCTGCGTTTGTTTACGCCACTGGCATCCTATGGGAAAGTACCACTGTGCCCCAATGCGGGGCATGTGATGACATGTGTGGAAGAGACTGATCGCTTGAAAACCAAGATGCTACCATCTGGCGCGGTCGGATTAGCAATGACTGGGAATAAGTAGTGGAGGGCTGTGGCATCCTGGTGCTGAAAGCCCTTTTTAGGTCGAACGACTGTTGGCTCAAAATGATTTCAGCTCAAAACGATAGTCGAAGGTCTGTTTGCTCCTTGTTCACCCGAGACAAATGAAGCTCGAAACGACCTTAACTCAAACACCGCTGGTATCCCAGTGCCCGGACTGAAGCCGGTTGCTGTGGTTCCTATGACTGGGGGTGATGGCATCTCGGTGCCGGGAGCCCCTATTGGGACTGGCTGCTGTATTGTGCAGCGGGGGACGCTGGCATCCTGATGCCTTGCCCCCGAGATCGGCTGCTGTTGTTGCTAGAGGTGTATGACCATTCGAGTTGTTGGAAGTTGGCAGTGGGGGACGCTGGCATCTCGGTGCCATGTTCCCCTGGCTGATGTAGCTGCTGGAGCTGAATGGCATGATGTGGTTTGTTCCGTAGATGTAAGATACTGTAAACACTGATGAGAGGTGGAGGCCCTTGATTTCTGGTGTTGGTTGTTTTGCTTTGATTTTCTGCAGTCTTGGGCTGCAGGATATATGTGAACTGTCTGTTTAACAACGGCGCTGATGTCACGGCGTGCGTGACTGCATCACCCGGAAGAGAGCTGGTGTTGACGGAAGCAAAGGCATGACATGCTTGACATGATAGCTTGAAATGTCTGCTGTATTGTCTGTTCTGTAAACTGGATTCTTTCATCTTTCGAAATTGTTTATTCGTTAATCATTTAATTCGACTGTTTGGTGCGGGGCCTCTTGTGAGGCCGAGGATTCTTGGGTGAAATGTTCCCGATTGTTGAGCATGGAAGAGATGGAGTTAAAGCTGAACTCACCCACTTCCTGGCCGGCTTTACGATAACGGGGTAAACAAAGGCAAACAAAGGGCAACCCCAATATACACATTCAACACATGAACATTTAGTCACTGCAACTCACCTCTTCAATGTATTCAAAGAAATAAATAAAAATCAACAGTGATAACAGTAAATATCGTGTGAACTCTTGCAACCGTCACCATAAACATCTTTTTACTTCAGTGCAAGCATGTGAGACAGCACCAAAATAATGTGGGCTCTAGGCTATAACATCGGCATGCTATCCACGATTAGCATTAGCTTACCAACACATGTAACCATTAGCTCTCAGGCCTGCATATGGCACTTAACTAACCTACGCTGCGGTGAGCGTTCTCTCAACACAACTCTAGTTACTTCTCAAGATGTTTTACAAACCTAAGTTCCTAAAATTGTATACTGATCCAACATAGCTTAGCTCACATACAAAGTACCAGATAATCTTTAGCTTAACCAGCCATTGTTTTGATCGGCAGCCGCCATTTTAGTCACTGGAGCCCGGCAGCACTCTCTCTGAACCGTGGTCAAATTCAATGTCTCTGCGTGTTAAAGTTTCTAGCTAAGGCTTTACTCACACGTACTACCAACGTCTTTTACCAGAATTCTGGGGGTTTTTTTGCTTACCTGTTGGAAATATGAAAATACAGTTTTAATCAGGAGCGCTCTCTGTAGCGTGCATCCTTGGACTTACTCATCACGTACTGACGTCTCATTCTACTTACTGGCGTTAGCTACTGATGCCTTAGTATAATGCATAGAGCGCCCTCTGCTGACCATACTGCGCTTAGCAGGCATGGAATCATCACATCTCAGCAACAGAACAGCATAACTCATGTAAGTGACAAAGTAGTCACATTATGTTCTGAGGACCTAAGGTTTCACTAAATTCAAAAATTAAGGGGGGGGGGGGGGTCAACCCATCTGTCCTGTCAAACACCCAGTGCCACACAAAGCATATTATATAAAAACATTTAAATATGGATTGTGGGAATAGGAGATTTTGTTATTCTATGTTTCTCTAAAAATACACTGAGCAGAACATTGACTAGGGCTGCAGGTATTATAGTACTCGAAGTTTCTATAGATTATTTCAACAATTCATCGATGCGTTGTTTAAGAAGTACTTTTGCTTGGCAGCGTTACCTTGTCTGTGGTCCGCTGGCAGAACACTGGGTGCTTTCTGATCAGGTGCCATTGTGCTGTTGCGGTAGGCGACATAAGTTTCGTTTTACGGTGGACAGACTGTGACATTACAGAGTTGTTGTTTCCTTTTAGCTTGAAATAATCCCATGCTTTGGACAATTTCTTCTTTGGCCCTTGCTATTTTCTTTGTCTTCCTCCATTTCGCAAACAGCGCCATCATAATCACGTCATGTTCACACAGTGTAAGCGTGATGTGCGACAGTAATAAATGTCCGTGTGAAACAGTGTGCTTTAAAGTTATGTGGATTAAATGAAGCCTCAATGCAAAGAATTTGTGTGATTTTATTTTGCATTTTAGTGATCGATTTGATCGATCAATAGAGGTTCAATCGATTGTTTCAGCCCTAATACCACTTTCTCGAAGAGGTAAGTGGATGGATGGAGTAGCTTGTAATGATTCATGTTATGAGATAGCAGCCAGGAGAGGAGCCATGCTGGCCCAGCTTGGGCTTAATTCTGCTCCTAAAGAGCTGGTCTGGACAAAATGGGATTCATACTGACCACACAACGGAATTCAGAGACTGTTGTGCCCACATCGTCACAGAGATCTGCCCCATCAACATCCCGGATCAAGCGCAGGTGGTCCATGTTCCGAGCTGTCAGGGCAAGACTCCGGCAAGATGAGAGGAAGTGTGTTTTACATTGATGATGCTTGGTGTTCAAACGCAGTCAAGATGGATTCTGAGTGTTACTTTGAAGATGAAACCACATTATCATCTGGTGCTGCTGTTTACATTCACCCCGGATACAAATTCAAAAAATGCTCTGTGGAATGTTTGGGTGTATATATGTATGTATACATGTACATAAATAACTGTATATATTGTTTTATTTTATTTTATGTTACCATATTTTAATGGTTATAAGTGTTAATATGGTATAACACTTAATTATAGGCTATGTTGTGTGTGTAGCATGAAGGAACTACAAATTTCCTTTTGTTATGCAGCCTTGTGCTGTATAATGACTAATAAACAACCTTGTACCTTGAGATTATTAATCCATTGCATTTAGCAAACATGAATGCAGGCACATATGTGTATGAACTTTATTAAATGTATGTATACTTTTCACTTCATCTGAGTCATTGGGATTCATGGTAAATATACAGTATGTTACAGCAGCAGAGGCTTTTTACCCCCCATGGTATGCAGAGTGGGGCCGTGTTGAACAGAGCGGGGCCGGTCTAATAAGTCCCTAGGCTATGGCAGCAAGGCCTGTGGTAGGTGGATGATGGATCTCAGTGCCAGGGTACATAATGGTGGGACAGAGGAGCATGGGGGTGAAGGACAACACTCTGCCCTCTCTCCTTAATCAGATGCAGATCAAGCTGAAAGCAGTGGAGCAGCAAATCCCTCCTCTAACAGCGAGCCTCTAGACCCCGCACAATCCCTTCTCCCTTTACCTCTCTCCTTCCCTCCTTTGGCTCCTCCTCCTCTCTTCATCCCTCTCTCTTTTCTCTTCTGATTGTCTTAGCAATAGAGCTTAGGGACTGGACCAGAGGAGGAGATGGATGCTCAGAGGCCTTTACCACAAAGATCATATAGGATAAGTGCAAAAGCCCATTGTGGCTTGTTGATAAAGTATTGATTTCTAAGCAAGCTGCTGTTTACGAATCACCTTGGAGGGACTGACCCCCGAGACCTTAGGGTGTGAGGTAGGAGTGTGTGAGGGGGGGATACACAGGGGTAATGTGAAAAATGAAGAAAGGGGAATGCAGAGAGAGGGACAGACAGATAGAAGAACAGAAGGGGGAGATAGGAATTGATTGGGGACAAACCTGGCCGTTAATTGAAGGGAAGGATCAATGATGGTGGAATGGTGAATTTGGGGGAAACAAGGCAGCAGCCTCTGCTTCTATCTGTGAACAACACAAGACCAAGCACACATTCACAACTGTGGTGACACACTCAAATGAACATCATCTTCACTTTGATGCCCCTTCTCATTGTCCCCTGAGATCAAGGCCTTGGCCACATGAAGAATGTGAAGAATGTTAATGTCATCCTCGACCTAGACACTGTTTCCTGTCCTGTGTTTAGGGGATGGTGTTAAACAATATGGGTAAAACCACATTGGAGCATCCAGGCTAGTTCCAGGGTGACTGACACAGACAATGTAACTAGCCCTCGGGATAGAAACAGGCCATAGAGGTTCAAAGCTCTCAGCTTTCAAGTCCAGTCTGAAAAGTTTAAGCCACCGTTCAGAGCTGTTTCTTTTTTCTTTTCCACCCCCATCTTCACCCAGTGTCAAGGTGAAGGCTTCCATTCGTCTGTATAAGTGTGTGGCTCTGTGTGGGGGAGCCTGCATTTGCCCACATCTGATCAATAGGTCACCATTTAGTTAAAATAGACTGTGCATTTTTCTCCTATCACAGCTAAATGTAATTCCTCATACCTATAAGAAAAAAAACAGCTCTTAAAGGAAAACATTGTTGACTGCCAGCAGAATTCCCTGATTTCCAGTGTCGAAGTCAAACACTTTGTACTTCCATCCACCCACCACAACCTCATCTCTGCTGATTTTGCTGCACTAAACCTTTTTGGTGCAGTCCATTTTTAATTGTTTTCTGAAGAGGATTTCGTTGTCATTGAGCGTAATGTACTAAACAAAAATGACAGACATGCACATCAACAAGAAAGAAATAAGAATGAAAGAAATAAAAAGTTAGCATCCACTTCTTTCTTGTCTCACACCTTGTCAGGAAATCTAATTTGTACCCGCAGCCAACAGAGCCACCTGGCAACATATGCAGCATGGAAATGTGGCTCTGTTTTCTGCATTGCCAGTTGTAGGAGAGAGAGGGAGGTAGAGAGATATTGCCCTGGAGGATTAATGACATCATTCTGTATGCACCTCTGGACTCCCAGACCGCCAGGATATTACCCACCTCTGACATAGAGGGATAATGTTGGTTCTGTGAAGGCACAACGTTCAGGGATCTATCTCTTTCTGCTGGTGTACAAAAAATAATGGGGCTGGTTCATCATCAGATTGCCGTGTCAGGTTTTGGGAAAAAAATGAATAAAACTTTGGCATATTGAGAATAGATGAGTCTGAGGCTGCGGGCTAGTTAGAATGTACCGCCTGGGTTGGTGACAGCCTCTCAACTGGCGGCTCTCCCTGCTAGCACAGCAACACAACTTGCTGCAGCAGGGCGCAGTGTGTGGCTGCTCTACATGCACTCATTATACAACATTATCCATCTTCTATGCTGATTACGTTTAATGCTTTTATTTGACTCGGTGGAACAATGTGTCTATGAAAGGAGGCACAGAGGACAATGACTGAAAGTGGGTAAAGCCCTCCGCAGACGCACCACATTGGCCCTCTCTCCAGGGGAGCAGCTATCCAAAACAAAATTCATCACTCTGTCATCAAAGTGGTTGTTGGCCTTCTAGCATTGTAGCTTCAATCTGTTGCCATCAAATATTACATCTTTTCTTCTGACATCCACATCTTGCATTAAGTTATTCAGGTGAAAAGTCTCAAATGTGGATTGAATCTGCATTGAGGCTATATCTGAAAAAAATCACGATAGATATAATACATCTTTGTATTCAGTATTCAAAAGCATCTGCGGTAATGTAGCACACTCCTTTAATCTGACTTCTAATTAGTTAGACTGATTTTTGTTTTTAAAGCAAAAAGCTAACAACTTTATGTCCCTTTTCACAAGGTCCTTATTGTCTTCAGAGTGTAATGTTCTCACAGCAAACCTGAGAGAAGTGCACTTTTCTGTAATAGGTGGACACCTTCAGCTGCACTGCCACTCAAAAAAAAAAAGCATGGTCTTCTTTGATGTGGATTGCCCATCAAAAGTGCTCGATTGAGTGTGAAAAACACATCCCAGTGTCTACAAAATCTGTGGTATACTGTAGGCCTGATAAAGTATATAGGTATGTTATTTGTAATATGACAAAACTGTAACATTTTCTGTGGAAATATTGCTGCTGTTTTTTTCCTGAGCAAGCAAACTGTCAGAGCATCACACACTGAAAATCGACTCACTGTTCTCACATGATGCTGACATTGAAAACTGCCTGAACATTTATGGACTGGATGTGGGAAAGGGGTTTCTCTTTCTCTCTATGTCTCTCTTTCACACATACAGTCGTCGTCCCCCCCCCCCCCCCCCCCCCCCCCCCCCCCCCCCCCCCACACACACACACACACACACACAGACACACACACATCAATCCTGTTTATCCTGTCCTCTGGACCCCGAGGCCCCTGGCTTCAAGGCCAGAGAAGACCAGCCTAGGGGCTATAGGCTGTCCTATCCTGTTTCAGGCCCCTCATAGCCAGCCACATCTGTTTAATGCATACATCCAGTCATGAGGTCATGAGGTGGGAATGTGACAGGGAGCAAAGAGTGTTCTGGACTCGGGGATCATTAGCGCCTACAGCTATTATGATGTTTGCTAAACACTGATCTAAATGGTGAAAAAGACAAAATGGTGTGTGGAGAATGTGATTATGTCGAATGGTTGCCAACTATTTACAACAGAAAGTCACATCATCCACAACTAAGAAAAATACTTCTCCATTGAAACAAAGTTCAGACTGGTAACAAACAACTCAACCTCAGTTTGGCAGGCAAATCACACCCTTCTCTGTTCATCGGGGTATATGTCACTTCTTTTCGAGACCCAAAGGTGGGCTGAGGAAAGAACGTTTTTCACCCCCGGGCTCTGTCATTGAGACATAATGGGACCTGCCTGGCTAAAGGCCCTTTTTTGGTTTCCATCAAATGGAGAGGAGAATGGATCCCAGAGGAAGGTATCAGTGTCCGCGCGATGTTCTCTGGTCCGACTGAGGAATGCCAAGAACAACACAGCGGGTTTAGTGCTTAGGACCCGGAGAGGAAATTACAAGCTAAAGACACTAGATCTTAGGACATTTCCAGGTATTTAAGGCTATTAATCTGCTGAATTCCTTAATGACAACATTATGGTTAGTTGGCTACTGCTCACTCTGCCTGCCTGTCTGTCTGAGGACTGTGTGCACACAGATACACACATACGCGCGCACACAAATCAGAATACATAGAGAGGGATACACACAATCTGCTGTACTCCCCTCTCATACACACCAGCACACTTTAAAACCAATACAAGCAGCATTACAGATACAGGAACATGCTCACTCACTCTTTCACCACACTTACACACACATACAGTACACGAACCAGGCAATACTTGAACGTTTACTCTAACTGTGGCACACTGCCACTCACTGGTCTGTGAGAGGCGCTGCTGTGTCTTCCCGTTTCCCTCTCTGACAACATTTTAGGGCATCTCTCTGTTTTTGTCTATTTTAAAAGGTGAAAACAACAATAAAAAACAAAACAAGGGATGCTGTTGTGTTTTTGTGTTGACAGCAATTACAATGTCATGTTTCCATTCATCACAAATCATTTAAGTTATACAAACAAAAATCTTTCTTTCAGAATTTCTATGTTAAAGGTTTCAAGGTCTCGTTCTCCAAGGTCAGTGTCTTGTCTTGTCTGAGATACCTGCACATCTCAGTCTCTCTTTAATGAACTGATAACCTCATGCTGCAGCAGTGACTGTGAATGCGGGAGATGAGAAAGAATGAAAAGAGGACAGGAAGGGAGATAAAGGATTAAGGAATGCTAGACTGAGAGAAGGGCAGAAGATGTGCAGAAAGAGAGAGAGGGGGAGAAAGGGACAGAGCAGTGCACTGGGTGACATGGAGACAGATGGTAGCCACGCTGCATAGCCGCCGAGGCACATGCGATAGCCGTGAACCACGGTAGAGCCTCCCACACCCACGCCTCTACTATTGACACCTCTCAACATACTTGGGCAGCGAGAGAAGAGGGCAGGGGGAAGTGAGAGGACACAGAGGGCGCTGGTTTTTACACTGTGTGCTGGATGACTGAGGTTTTGGACGATTTCAATTTGCAATCTCTTCTGTGAAACTGAAGAAATCCACATTGACATTTGCAAAAACTTTCTGGAATTCAGCTTGACATAGAATGGCCAGTCAAGTGGCCACAGCTAGTCCACAGCTGTTGGGGGGAGCAGAATGCACGCTGCTGTAAATCTCCATGGAAAAAGTGTGCAACCAAATGTTTTTTGACTGCAACTAACTTTGTCAAATTCGAATACCAGGTGCTGTAATTGATATTCATTTAGTCTTAGAATATTGATAGTAAACCGATAAACACTTGAGTGTCGGGCTTTATTCCTGACCATACACAAAACATTCTTAACTTAAGGTTCACTAAACTCTTGTATTTTGTTGACTTTGGCTTATTGGCATATTTTACAACAGAGGTCATTTTCTGTAGCAGATGCTCAAAATCATGTTTATGATTCTCATAAATGTACGGAATGTCATGAAGTATCAAGGGGATAAAAAATGTGAAATATGTTTTTGATGGCTGATAATAAGGGACCTGGATTTCCAGAAGACTGATAAAAGAAACTCCCAACCACAGATTGCAACAATTCAGAAGCTAGTGGAACAGAGATTGGCCTGGATGCGGTGTCAGGACTCCATTGTATGCTGAAGTAGACCATTGACATTGGCAGGTGTCATCTCTTTAAAGAAGCAAAACAACATTTCTGTTTTTACAGTTATCTCTGTGCCTCAGACTCTTTTTGTGCCTTTTTCACACCATCCACCCTTTTCTCTCTACCACTCCCTCACTCCCTCCCAATCCTTTTAGACCCGCCTCTCCCTCAGTCTGTTTTACTCCACTTCCCCCTTCAACGTACCCATGCAGGTTGGTCTGTGCAGTCCGTTGTGTTGTTTAATATGCACAGCCCATTCTTGCTCCTTTATTATTGTCCCACTGGCGGCGGAGGCCCTTTTCTTTGGCCAGACAATGGGCGGCGTCGTGACAGAGAGCACGGTGGTCATGTCCCATTTGCCACCCCGCGCTATCTCTCTATCCTGCCCCCCTTCTCACCCACCGTCCGCTTTTCAATAGCACCCTAATACTGTTACAGGAGAGAAAGACCTGGGAACCTTCAATACGCCCCAAGCCTCCAAGGCCACAGCTATATACATACTATTAGCATAATTATAGCCTGAGAGAGAGGGGAGGGGGTTACAGATAGACAGAGAAATAGAGAGAGCGAGGCAGCAAAGGTGTTTGTAATGTGACAGTAGTCCCCCACCCCCACCCCTCCACACACGGAAAGACATTCTTGTAAAGGACATTTGAATAGATCTGGTATTGGATCTGTCCTGATCTCATCTACAGTTGGAATAGTTCACTCTGGACTTGGACTCCTGGGTGGGCACTTCTAATGCTGGTGCCACGGTTGCCTGACTTTGAACTTGAACTTGGACCCTGGGGGTCGAGCAGATTGAAATTGAATTGAGGAGGGCTCCCCCTGGGATACTGGGCTGGTAAATGCAGGATGTACCAGATGTGGTCCTGACGGCTTGTTTACATGTTAACTTCGCTTCCCATTCGGTTATGTTATTCTGTCTTGCTCAGTTGTATTCATTCATGTTCACATGTAATGACAAGATATTTGAAGTACAGCATCAAAGAGTTTGTTTTTCATGCCTTAAAAGAGTTTCATTCCAAAATCATTCTTACAAAATCATGACTTGCATGAAACAAAAGGATACTACGGCTTGGTGTTGACACATGTTAGAAACTTTGACTAAAACTGAATTTATCTGCGATTCTCAAAATACTGACTATTGTTGTTTTGGTTGTGCTTCGTTTGTTGCTGCTTCCAAAAAGAAAAAATTCATTTTATCTGATCTCTGTTATCGCATAACAATAAAAAAAAATGGAGGAACAGTCAAAGGATGTAACCCTAACTGCGTTTTCCATCCTCCTGTTTTTATGCACATTTTCAGTAAAATCACTGGAAATCTGTTTAAAAAAAAGTCCATATATTGCAAAAAGGTTTTTACGCTTGGCTGAGGTGGAAGTGCAATGGGAACAGACTTAGCAAAAAAATCATGTTGCATGTTAATCACTCAAGCTTCTACTGAAGAGATGAAATATTGCTGCAGACATGAGATCTGTGTGGCGCAACAAGACTGTAACAATCATTGAATTAATACATGAAATAAACATAAATGTCATCATGTTTTCTACATTATTTTCCATCCTTTGAGATCCACAAAGGTTCAATGGCACCCAATTGGAGAATAAGCGCCACCAGCTGTTTCTCTAGATGTGCTTAACTTCACATTCACCCTTGTGGATGGAAGCGTGCATTCATTTGCATTTTCTTTTACTGAGTTTCTAATTTGGTTACAATTGCTACATGTGAAAGGAAACCTGACTATTGACTCTCATAAATATGCTCTGATATGATAGGTAGTATTCCAAGCTGTCCATCAGAAACAACAGCAATGAATGGGGTGTCCTGGTATCATAATGCTTAAGATGCATACCATGTAATTGCAACATCCTCCATTCGAGTCTGGCAAGGGACGTTTGTTACGCGACATCTTTCTCCCCCCATGTTTCCTCTCTGTCATTACAATCTGCTATCCATAAAGCCCAAATAAGAATTTGAAAAATTCCATAGCTGCATCACAAACACTTACATAAAAAGGAACACACTGTCACACTCAGACACTCAGATAGGCGGTCACACCCTAACACTTGCATTTTGCCTTTCAATCACCATCTACTATACACCCCTCAACAGCTCCACAGAGTAAAACGATGATCCGTTCTCCACCCACCACATATTTTTCACAGGAAAGAATACCATAGTAATAGAAAAAAACAACTCCTCGCTACCACTGGCCCAGTCATCCTGTTTTAGGGACGGCTTTAAAGCATGTCACAAGACCTCATGCATAGTAAACAGTGCGGCCTCCATGGCTGACTGGTGAGCAATTTGCCTCGTAGATTGCCTGGCCCCGGGGCCTTGGAGCTATGTTTATGTATGAGCCCTCCTGTTTCATATGTATCGGCCGCGGATCATTTTCTACCCCCCCCCCCCTCTCCCTTGCAGAACTGATGGCATACACATACAGACACAAGCACACATAAACACACACTGGACATAGTGCACAGATACACACACACATTCATACATACGGAGAGACACATAACGTAAACATTAAGAGTGATGACCTGCACAAGGGGCGACATTGTCCCAGCAGATTACACTGTTGTCAATACAAATAGAAATTTACTATACATGTGTCTCAGCTGCTGCTGCTTACCGTGGCTGTTGTGCCTTGCAGGGTGAGTGGAGATGTATTAGGGAGCATGTTGTCTGTGATGGTGTTTTCACACCTCCTCATGTTGGCTGTTTTATACCACCTTTAGCCATATTTTCTGCCTCAAATAAACAACTTACATTTCACGTCGCAGCTGGAAACTTGTGATTTGTTAACTCTGTGTCATCAGCACCTTTTCATAACATAATCACAAGGCCATCATCACATGCAAATAAAGATATTTTTAAACAGTTGTCAAGCGTTATTTGAATTTCCTGTAGTCGATGGCATATGCTGCAAGACCGCATGCAGAGAGACAATCACGAAACTAAATACATGTAAGATGAGATTCCGAGTTCATTAACCCTTCATCACTCCCTCTGTTATACCTCCATCCTCCATTTCCCACATTCTTATCCCTCTCTTTCTCTTTTCGCTGGCTTCCCCTCGTTCATCGTTTGAGCCCCCTCCCTCACAATCTGTTTTAATGAAAGAGCGGACAGGTTTTAGAGATCCACAAAGCCCCTTTGACTAGAAAAGAGATGCTCAATGTAAGACCATCTAAAGAAATATTTACAGCATCAAAAGTCGGGCCGAAGATGTCCTCTATGTGTCAGCTAAGGGCGAAGCATCTCCAAAGGGCCAAAAATGTAATGGGTTTCACAGGACACAATTTGTTTGATATGAAATGATCCTCGGCAGACACAAAGTGGCCCCCATTAGGGGCCAAGCAGATTAGCGCAGTCCTCTGAGGGTCCATGGCTCAGTGTCAGTGGTGGAGGACCCTTCTTATCTTTCATTAAGCGCACACAGCAGGGCAGATTCACCAGCCCAGGGGGTGGGGTGGGGTGGGGGGGTTGTACTGAGAGAGAGAGAGAGAGAGAGAGAGAGAGAGAGAGAGAGTGAAAGGCAGAGAGGGAGGGTAACAGAGATTGGTGGCGTTTAAAAAATCATTTCCACATATCATAGCCCCATCTCTAATTCAGTGCTGGAAGCGGTGGAGTTGTGGGGAATGCACAGCGTCTTTCTCTCCAAATGCCAAAATTGACCAGCAGGCACAGAGGAAATGAGGCTGAACACAAATACACACACATACACTGACACACTTGTGTGCATGCACATACACAGGAATACAGACAGGTTGGATAAATGCAGAAAAGGAAGGCATAGTCATATGGAAGCACCAGCAACAAACACATTCACACATGCCAAGTCTTGAATGCAGACAAACACAAACATGAGACGTACTCAGACACTCACAAGGGAATACCACTCCACATACACATACATCCTTACACCATGGTGATGGCAGCATGCCATGCGGGTTCATGCCTAATCTGTGTTTGTTAATGGCTGGCGTGTGCTAATTACTGTCACTGTGCACCAGGGGCCTTCGCTGGCCAATCACCAACTAGACTAGCCTCTGACCGGCCAATCGCTAGCCGGTCTAGCCTCTGAACCAAAGGGGCTTCTGGGACTGAGGGACTTTCAGCTGCGGTGAAATTGGCCTTGGTCTAATGCTGGAACATGGTGTGTGTGTGTGTGTGTGTAAGTGAAAAGAAGGAGAGAGAAAGGGATGGAAAGAAAGACATGGTGTGTGTGTGTGTGTGTGTGTGTGTGTGTGTGTTTGAGAAAGCGAGAGAGAGAGAGATCGGGAGAGTGCTTCCGTGTGTGTGCACATGTGGCACTATGAGCATGTGAGTCTGTCCAACTATATGTGTGTGAGCAGCAGACGACAGAGTGGAAAGGAAAACAAGGCCTGAATGTGGGCCAAGTCAACCACTCCACAGGCTCAAAGGCAGCAGTAATCCAGTGTTGACATGGTAATAGCCATGAGCTTAGTGTCAATTAGATAGAAACAATATGCTTACTCTTCTGGATTAAGTGGATAGTACCTTTTAAGTAGAGCAAGCCCAGCAATAGTAACTTTAAACAGAAATTAAATGAGGTTGTGTATCTGAGACTTTCCAATCCATCGTACAACATCTGTTACTCTCATGTTTTAAATTCTTACACCATACCTTTCAGCTTGTTTGTACCTATTTGAAATTCACACTCAGCATAGGAATCATGTTCTACCCTCAGAGGCTAGATGGCCTTATTACGTTTCAGTCACTCAGAATGGGTTTCTGGGCCATGACAATCTCTAACCACACAGACCACCATCATCCAGTGCTGGTGAAAGAGAAGAGATACAAAGGGTGAAACTATCTTTGACATCCCTGGAATGGCCCTGAAGCCATAAGAGCGAGGTGATACATTTGTGTGTATGTACGGTGTGTATGTTTGTATAAATGGCTGCTTTGCTCCTCTGATAATGCCATTGTACCAGCTGAGGCCAGAGGGTATGAGGGGGAGAGGGATCAGGTGATTGGTTGATGCGTTACGCCATCTTAAACGATAGTGAGAGTCCATTTACAGCAGTGGCCTAGTGATGCTGCCCTAGAGGGTACAAGGCGCATACCCGAAAAGACACTTGCATGTAAACAAGGCATGTGTTTAAGTAGTGTAAAAACGTAGGTAATCCTTTATAAATGTCAAGATTTTTGCACAGATGTGTCCAGTAAAAACATTTGAAACAAACAAGGCCTGTGTTTGTAGGTCCAATAATACTATTTTTCATTTCCGTTTATCGAGCGCTTTTCAAGATACTCAAAGATGCTTTAAATGACAAGTTAAAAAGAACTAAAACACACTAATAGCACAAGGTAGAGCAGAGGAACAGAGGCTGTGGGAGATAGTGTGGTGGTGGGGGAGGTGCCTGGTTGTGGAGGGTGAATGAAGAGAAGGACCTTGAATTGAATATGTTGTTGTCTCGGAGCTCAATATGCACATACTGGCTGCTATCAGTTCACATTTTCAAAAATACAGACAGATTTTTAGCCATGCTATGGCTCTATGGACGGCAATATTGGTGTGTTGGTCGATCCACCATTTTGGTCCAGACTGAAACATTGCAACAACTGTTCGATGTATTGCAATGAACTTTTGTACAGACATTCATGGATATGACTCTTTGACTTTAGTGATCCCCCACATTTTTCTGTAGCGCCACCAATAGGTCAGAGTTACCACTTACACTGTCCACTACATTCTGCTAATGCCATAACAGCTTGCTACTCCCTCACTATGAAGAGGGCCCAGCTACCGCTCAGCAAATTTACGACTGTACGTGGTCCTGGCTCCACAATGCGGGAAGGAGCGACATGAGGACAACAAAAATTCTACACGTCTTCTGACGCACACAAAAAAGTAATCTATTCATACTGCGCATAAAAAAATAAAAACAAAACAAATCCATATTGCTATTGTTTCTAAATGTAACACTTGAAACAGTTCAGCATTGATAAAGTTTTTGGGTTGTATTCACATGGTTGAAATACACTTAGAGACAGAATTATTATAGCCTTTTCAGAATTATTTATAGCCTATTTATAGCATTTGTCAAACAACAAAAATAAAAGAATGTATGTGCAAACCATTATTTCTTCATTAAGGAGTGCTACAACCCCTGTGTATCTATCCATGTATTGCTCCCTCTGTCCACCCATCTAATTTTTACCTATTTTCTGTGAGCTGCACTCTCGCCTCCTTGAATACCCACGCTCGGCGTGTCTCAGAGTCAACGTATTGTTTGCTTAAATTGGAAGGTCAGTAGGGGGAAGCCGGCTAATGTGGCGAACCACTTCAAAACCACTTTTCATCTTTTCCCTTCTTTCTTTTTATCAGCTTTTCCATCATTTTCATTTGCCATGCAGCCTGAGAAGGTCCTTTCATCTGAGAAGCAGAAGGAGAGCAAAAGCGAGAGACGGTTAAAAAAAAAAGAGAGAGATGGTGATAGCGTTGGGATGATTATATGTGAGCAGGTCTTAATGACTTCTCTCCTTCTGACTCCTCTCTGCTTATTATCCGACCAAACAGCTGCCATCTATGGAGGATATACCACTGAAAATTTTCCTCACAAAGAGAAAGAGAGAGTTGCACTTTGCCAAACAATAGGTGAAGGCTTGCCATGGTTGCCTTGAGAGCACAACTACAGCTCTTACGAGTGACCTTGTAAGGGCGATTTTTAAGCTTGGTGGTAAAGATGATATGTTCCAGGCAGAGTGAGACTGTATTTATCTGCAATCCAAAATGTGGAGCCAATTTCTTCCAAATAAGCACGGGATGTCTGCTGTACATGCACATGAGGGCCGGATTGTGAAAGCCCTTGCAATACAATTCTACATTCATTTATCAACCATGTTATGGTTAATAGTATCTTAATAAAAAAACACTCCTAGGTCTTGTCTTGGCACACCATGTTTCAAGCAGCAATTTTATTTTCAAGGCTTGAGTTCTAAAACAAGGTCACTTGTTCCCCTCTTGAAAACTTGAGAAGCCAAAGTTCACTGCCAGTTCCTTTTCTTCTTTCTATTCTGAAATTACAGGGACCTTCAGTGAGGTCATTGCACTGCCATATGAATAATAGATTTTAATTGATTTAACCTGGTCCTGAAATGGGCTAAAACGCAAGCCCTGTCACTTTCAGAGGGCAGCAAGAGGGGAGCATGGTCCAGCACACATCTTTAAAAGCCCCTTGACGTGAGTCCGGGATGAAATATTTACGCTGTAGAGAGGACTGACCTCCCACTGCAAAACCACGTTGTGATCTCCAATTGATTTCTGACGGGAAAATTGGGGAGAGACAAAATGCTACCAGCATTGTCCCCACACTGACAACAAATTGTATTTAAGTGACCTTGTGGAAATTACAGTAGTCATCCACCTTTAACTGTAATTTATTTTAGCTGAAATTAAACAGCTTCTTCTGAGCTCTTAGTGGTTTCAAGTGTTGCATGAGGATAAAGCTATTTGGTGCAAACTATTAAGTAATGTGATAATATCTGCTTTGAGCATCTTGCCTGTTATACAGGCAGATTAATTACTACGAAGAAACGGTCCTTCAAAAGTCAACTTTCCGAGAATTAATGCAGAGAGAGGTTAATTATTAATGCCTTTGCATGTTGGGAAAGCTATAAAGCAATGCACTTTTTAACGTGTTAATGTCATCACTCAGCCAAATTTTACCCATTGATTTGTTATACATATTCTGTGTTAATAGATTCATCAGTGCTCAGTTCAATAGTTTGCTAGCAACAAACTCTGTTGCTAGCTGATCCAACAAGCAGTGCTGAAATTATGTAGATTTATTCATAGCATTAGCATGATAAATTGGGAACAAAATGAAGCAGCTACACTTGAATTATTAAGATTATGAAAAATTATAATGAATGCTTTGCTCTTGATGTGACTTGTTTTCCTGATAAACAAAGGCCTCTAATTACCACCGAAACATCTGGGGACTTTGGTAACCTTCATTAATCTAGCCCAATCCCACCATTCATCTCCCTGCAGAGTTTCACATTAGAAAGGATAAGTGCACCAGTGACACTGCATATAAATGCCTACCAGTTATCAGACGCATTCTCTCCGGTTACTTTCTGGCATCTTCCCACACCTCAGGGATATTGCCCAATAAATGCCTTCTGCTGGTGCCACATCCTCTGATCTCATTGTCTTTGAGTGTTAATTGCGAGATAGTAAACACTGATTACAAGTCAATTAGCTGCTGTTTCAAACACGCTGCTGCAGTTTCACTTTCCAAAAACAGGTGATAAGGAAATAAGTAAGTAGTAAGGAATTCTACAGACAAGTTTGGACATCTTTACCAATTCCTGTGCATATTCCCAAAGGCAAGAGCACTTTGAGTTCATCTCAGACATAATAATAAAACGTCACATTCAACCTGGACTCACACCACATATATTCAAAGTCTTTTTTTTCCACTTCACATCCACCCAGAGCTTCCAAAACTATCTTCAGTACAGCTCCAACACATCAATCTATATATTTTGCAGATGGTCTCTGTGTCTGAGTGTTCGTCTTTGTCTTTGTGTTCCTTAGGGTCACTGTGAGTGTTTGTCCTTATGTTTGTGTGTGTGTGTGTTCCCCTCATCCATGGAGTCTGAGCCAAGCGGTAGTGGTGTGTGGATACCCCCTACGACTGGGGCCCCAGGCTGACAGAAAACCAGGCTCAGACAGAGAGAAGAGACCTGGGAAATGAGACTGGATCAGCCTGGGAGTGGTGGAGGGCTGTGACCAGGTGTGTGTGTGTGTGTGATGGAGGATTTAGGATAGGTAGTGGAAAGGGGAAGGAGAGGGGTTGCTGTCAGAGTTCTTTGAAAGTTTCAGCAATCATTTGTTTAGTTGGTGTGTGTTGTGCTCTATTGTGCATTGTGTTTGTACACGAAGGTAGTTCATGTGTAGCTCTATGTGTGTGTGTGTGTGTGTGTGTAGGTGCACTTGTGCGCTGCTCCCTCTCTGACCTGAAGGATGAGTAGGGGGGAGACTCCTGCTGATTAATGGGCCTGTCGGCTCTCCCATGGTGGCACGTTTCCAAACTAAATTTGGCCACTGCTGGCTAGTGGGGTCAGGTGCAGGCAATGGAGACATTAGGGAGGGCCTGCCTCACAGCAGCATCTCCTGAACATTGCTGGACCTCAGCACCAGGAGAACCTGTAATAGGCTACGACAGGTCATCTCACTGAATTTTTGAAGGAACTGTTTGTAATAATGGACTGCCATTTATACAGGGCCTATAAAGGTTAAAATAATACAAAACGGAGTCCAAGAAACATTCAGAGGGCATGTGTTACATCTTCTACGGAGATGTCTTTTGATAACTGATCTCACCTAATTGCAGAGTGAGGCTTGGTCAGTGGTCATTAAAGGAATAGTTTGGGAAATACACCTTCACATTCTTGGTGTAAGTTACAGTAGATGAGAAGATTGCGATCACTGTGATGTCTGTATGCTACATATAAAGCTACTGTCAGCAGACAGTTAGCTTAGCATAGCATAAAGACTCAAAGAATCTACTTTAATTAATTAGTGAGCTTTAGAGGTGCTACTAGGCAGATTTCATAATCTTTGGACAAAGTCAGGCTAGCTGTTTCCAGTTATTGTGCTAAGCTTACATGCATATTGGCCCTAGCTTCATATTTACCATACAGACATCAGGCTGATATTGATCTTCTCATCTAACATCCAGCAAGAAAACAAGTAGTATGCGTATTTCCCAAAATGTACACGCAAAGCTCTGAATAGACACGGCCCTTTATAAAAGCAGTTCTTCAGTACCACTGTGATATGACCATATCTTTGAAGAAGGTATGCTGACACATACAGTATATATCCAAATCACCAAATCAATCATTCCCTCCTGAAGTCACAGCTTTGTCATGGCAGAGGGGTTTGTGAGTTTCAGTGACCCTTGTATCAATGTTGCTAGCAGCCAGACAAACTCCAAGCTTCAGGAGGAGTGTTTGTGACCTGGTGGCAGGGCGCCAACATGAAAAAGCAGACCACTAAGTTGTAGGCTCATCATCTTCAAGATGAAGGGTACATTGGTCAGCGTAATGGTCAGGGCTGGAGCAGACCTTTGCATCCAGGAGCAAATCATATATGTTCATGGTCTGACAATTGTCATAAAATGACATTATTTCCTATTTTATCACTAATCGAAGCTGATGAATGAGGCATCACCGTTAAACTGTAGACTAAACCAGCAGCATCCCACTCATCCATCCCCCACAGTGACATTACCCCGTCCATCTCACAGTGCAATCAGCACTATCCATTATGTATTCGCTACTAGGTAACAAGCACAACTTGACCAATTACAGACACAATGACAGACCCCGCAGCTTATTTTTCACTGTGTTTTTGCCAGCGCTGTCATGACGACCTCTACAACGGACGGACGTCAAGATTGGTTGGCAGGTCACCCAAGGTGGGCAATGTGAGTACATAATTACAGCTTGGGAACATTTGGCCTTTGCAAATTGTATGAAATGCATAGTGGCTAATTGGGCCACTCTGGCATTTGTGGAGTTCACTGGGTCATCTTTTATGTGACTGCCATTATCACTAAAGTGATAAGAGTTATAGGCCCACTCAGCTGCCGGTTCCTTTGGTATATCCATAGAAATAACTGGGACTGGGTCAAGTTGAGGAAGACATTACATAGTCAGGTGTGCAGGTCATAAAATTAAGCTTTTTATGTCCAAAAATGGCTGTTTTGAAGTTAGGTAAAATGTTACTATTTTAATCAAACAAACTGTTTTCTGTTCAGTTATGGACTATGGAGATACAATTGAAAAACCCAACAGAATTTTGTCTCAGAATATTAGTTTGGTAAGCACATTTTATTCTTGGTTAGAAATCTCTGATATTAAAAAGTGGATTAGTAACTCTACATTGTACCTTCTTCTTCAGTATAACCCTATTTAGTTTAAATTGGCTGCTTCAGAAGGATGAAAGAGTCCAGATTCCTTTTTTTAGTTTATTTAAGACTGAGAGATAACCTGACTTTATGCAAGTGAAATGAAAGAAATGAAAGAAAAAACAACAACATAAGAGCACAAAAGCTGGATGGAAATTCGTAACCATGTGGATTTGATGAGCATGATTTTACTGAAAAACGGCATTCATTAACAGAGAACCTTGGCTATTCAAAGCGACAAAATCAAACCTCTTCACCTTCAGGAACCCTCAGCTTATTTCATCATGCAAGAACAAAAACAAACACATTTCACTATTTTAAACCCCCCCCCCGACAGCAAACTTCAGCCGTTCCACAGACACCTCCCAGTTCACAGTGAGGCAGGAATGTGCTAAATCCTCCTCAGGTGGGGGAGTCGGACCGCCAGCCATCGGCAGACTCCCTTCTGATACAGCCTGATAAATCTCTCCCTTTGTATCCACACCCCTACATTAAGTAAAGGTAGCACCATCTGCTCCCTATTAATTCCCCAGCAGGCGACTTATCACCTCAACCCCCTGACCTCGTGTGCCTCCTACATCCTCCATGCTCCTCTCCTTCTCTCTCCTCTTTACTTCTCCCCTCTACTCCCTCATTCCTGAAGCCTATTCATCTCAGCCTCTTCATGTTTTATACACTACAGTTGAAGAGGTGTGTTGACATTTCATTTAACTGTGCCTTAGAATATGGATTTATACACATACACACATGAACAGAGTTACTATAACCTCTTACTAACCGCTGAACACTCCAGCAGTCCAACTCCCCCTTATGTCCCTGTGGCAGGGGTTCAGTGGACAAGTCTGGTCCTCTAGGTCAATGGCAAATGAGAAGCAGAGTTTTAGGATTAAGGAGGAGATAGCTGAGGGTTCAGGAGTCTTTCTCTGGCTTTGATTAGCTCTATTTCTTGATTAAATGCCCATAGTTGAGGAAAAAAGATGAAAATTGGACGAGGGAAGCAGAGAAGGGAGAGACAAAGTCAAGGCCATTTGTTTTCTCAGCTGGGGCTAGTTCAAGTGGTCGTCTTTTGGAGCCCTCTGGCCTGGGTTCACAAAAACTAACACACACACACATTGAGGCATTGCACACAAGCGCACACATACATGCTGAGATTAATAAAAATGTCCTAAGGGAGGACAGAATAAGTCAGAAGGTTGGCTCTCGCAAGTCCACCACCTCACTCGCTTACTTTCCAGTCCCATCCCTCACTCACTTGTTTATCCCCTCAACTCTCTTTCTCTCTCTCTCTCTCTAACTATATCCCTCTCTTTCTCCCGTACTCCCCCACTGTACTCTCTCCCAGTCTGGTCTGTCAGGGTAACCTGACTCCGGCGGCTTCTGACACGATCCAGACCGCTCGTAGCCCCTGCCCAACACTTTCACCACCAGAGCCAGACAGTAAAACAACCAGATTACTACCACATGTTCCCCCTTCTTTCTCTCTCTAATACACACACACACGCTTTCTGTTGTTGGCAAGAATCCCCCACCGCCATCATTGCTAGCTGGGCTCAGAAACACAGGCCACACCAAAAACCCCAGAGCAGCTTAAACTGACCTAACCTGTGTATGAAAGGGGGGGAGGGGGTGATCTGTTGTTGTATAGGTGTATTTGTGTAGTTATGGCAGTTGGTAGATAAATAGTAGCAGCTTCAGTCAGGAGAGAGAGGAGAAGAGGCCATGGTGGGAGGTTTGGAAAGCAGAGCATCATAGTTAGTTCCCGGGGATTAGTGTCACCTTTCCCTTCACTGATCAGTGACAGCAGACAAGCAGTATCATGACTAATATTGTCAACTGCCATCTAGCATTTACCTGAGTAATGGATAACCAGTGTTGGGCAATTGCTTACTAACATGATTATTATTTTCAGTAAGTAAAGCATGTAAGAAATTACAATTTGAAATTCAGCAATCATTAAAGTTACAATAATAAGGTAGACAAGGCACTGCATTGGCCAATCACACACAAACTCACATTCCTATTAGATTACTCATTTGAAAGCTGTATTTCTAATGTTTATATCGCAATTGTCAGGAACAAGGAGGAAAACAGTGGCTGGCACACAGAGTCGAGCACAGAGTTTATCTTGGTATTATGCACAATCTGCAACAATGCCTCATCTTCAGAGAGTTATCTTAAGAGAGCTACAGTCTTCCTTTTGACTTTGCACCTGCACAATGTTCCCTCCCTCCTCCACGCTCTATTGGCAAGAGCCGTCTTGGTCATTCTGCATGCCCAGGCACATTATCAACTTGCAATTACACTCACATTCTCTGTTCTGCTCGCCCAAATGAACCAGCTGGTGATACAGCAACACTGCATAATAAACACAGTGACTACTTGCACGTTCTTAAATAAGAGGTCTTCCTATCACAAATAACCCTAATATGAACTTAATACGAAGTAATGAATCTGTTGGAGTTTCATTCCGGCGTACTGGAAAGTTAATAAAACAATATTGCGATTGGTAGAGAAAGAGAACCCTGCGCACCAAGCTTTAGATTAGGCCCCTAATGGCTCTGAAGCCGGAGGCTAAATTGAAATGTAAAACCCAGAGCGAGACCCTAATTCACCCTTATCTGTGTGAGTGACGAGCCTGCCTCCCCCGACTGAGATTGGGGCCATCGAGTTAGATGAACCGCAATTTGCTTTGTTAGAGGAAGGTGTATATGCATGCGCGGCCTGGATCACAGTATGGAGATATAGAATGCGTGTTTGGAATGCATTGGAATAAATGAATGAGGTTCAAAGGCGCTCCCTCTTCTCTCTCTGTTTCTCTTTCTTCATACTCCTTAGTGAAGTGAAGCTGTAGCAGAGTGTGCCCCGGTTACAATGCAAAATGAGAAGAAAGGCATCTGTCAGTATATGCAAATATAAATGACAAATGCTCTCACAAACTCCATTTTGTCCCTTCCTAAAAATCTGAACGCATTATTATATATGCTAGCAATCAATAACGGAACAATGTTTACACTGTAGAATCGTTGAGCTTTCTTACATGCTGTAAGACTTTATGGCCCTGGATTGGTTGTACTAAAATACACAAACACAACATCACCCCCCTCCTCCACCCCTCCTCTTATTCCCTCAGTCAACAGGCCACTCATCCACCTGTTCCCATTATGTTACCTCGGTGATATCTCTCTCTCTCTCATCCTTCTGCTCCTTCTCTTTCTACTACTCCTTCCTTCCTCTCCTCTCACCCTAATATCCCATTCCTTTATCTCTCCTCCTTTTACCACTGCTGCCTCCATCGCTGACCGTTCATTACCCTAATCAAATCCAGCAGCTGAACAACCGCTCACTGCCACTCCACGAGCTGTTTTTTTCTTTAAATCCCCAGACTCATTTGCATATGCGTCCAGTTAATTAGCGTGGGGGCGCAGGTGCGTGGTGATAATCATTATTAAACATGACAGTCACCTGTGACCGCACTGCCCTCCCCAACCTTCCACATATACACACTCACACACACCACCCTGCCTCTGCTTCTGCAGTCCCCTCTCCACCTGAGCATCATACACCATCAACAAGCATAGTCAGTGATGATGTTTCTGTTTTAATGGTCAGCATGCCTTCAGCGCCTGATCACACTGGTTCAGCAGTGTCTGCAGTCCAGCTTTTGAGGCACTGTAAGCTGAGCAGATTTTACAGAAACATACCTGTCTTTAAACTAGTATCATGTTTAGTGTCTTCTGGCAGGAAGGTGTCAAAAGGAAAAGAAATTAAATAAAAGAAAGTCATGCATCACCGAGAGAGAGAGAGAGAGAGAGAGAGAGAGAGAGAGAGAGAGAGTAAGCAAGGGGGAGGTAGAGGGGGAGAGGTATGTGTGCGTTGGCCTGTTGACATCACTGGGAGCGCTGGTTCCCTTACTCCATTAGCCAGGCCAAGATTTTTCTGTTGGCGTGTGCCAGTGTCAGCAGGCAAGACACTGTTGCATGCACATTTACATTTTTATCTGTGTGGGTTTCCCTGTTTGTGTGTGCGTGTGCGTGTGGACATTGCTTGAACTACGGAGGCGTGTGTATGGGTCTCTGTAATACAATATATGCTTGATGATAGGTTAGATTGCGGAAAGTTGATGTGATGGGGTCTGACAGTTACAGCGTACTTACAGTAGGCACCACTTTTATTCCCATGGTTAGAGCAGACCAAGTGGATGAATACAGATTTTCACTTTTTGTCAGTTATTGTCATATTGGGTTGTTAATATTTGGTTTACAGTTACACAATAAATACTTTTCTAATTATCATACAGTTCCTATGCTGGGAATTGTTACAAAAATAGAATATATCCCAGTGTAAAACAAGCTGTTAGGTATCCCCAAACACTACATAACCTAAATAACCTGCCCTTGCATTGACAGAAGCCTGTGAACAACACTTAAAAAATATGAGTTTGTTACTGTAAATATTTAGAAAGCAATGTTTAACACAAGCAAAGAAAAACCATACCTAATGTTAATATTTTAATTAAAGTTAAAGTTACATGTCATTAATTCAAAGTGTCTGTTTACAAGGTCTGTGCTGGATCTTACTCTCTTCATAGGGCTGTACCACCCTCTGCTGTATGTGTCCTGAAAGTGCAGCACAAGCAGTCTTTATTAACAATCTCACATATAGGACGAATCAGCCAGTGTTTTAGTCACAGTTGATGTTTTCAACTCATTTTTAAAGTCATCTTACACACTCCAATATTATATCTTAATGACCTGAATTTGCTCAGTTTGTATCAAATGAACTACAGGGTTGTGTTTAGTACAGACTGTGGAAAATAGATTGGATTATTTCAATATTTGCTTCTGTGATTTACTTATCATGGACATTACTATGAATATCTATACCGTTATTCATTCAGTCTGTACCAACGTTACCTTTACTGTCTGTACCTCTGTGTGTATATTGTGTAGGCTGCTCCCCCTTAAACCCATCCCTCTCTCCCTCTCTCTCTCCCTCACCCCCAACCGGATGAGGCAGATGGTGGCCACCCTGAGCCATGGTTCTGCACGAGGTTTCTGCCTCTTAAAAGGAAGTTTGTCCTTGCCTCTGTCGCCCAGTGCTTGCTCTTGGTGTAAAATGTTGGGTTTCTGTAAGTAATATTACAGAGTACGGTCTAGACCTGCTCTTTTATGAAAAGCGTTATTAAATAACTGTTGTTGTGATTTGGCGCTGTATAATAAAATTGAATTGAACTGAATTGATTTTCCATTCAAGAAGGTCACCTGGTGCCCCTGAATAGTTGCATATTTGGAATAAAACTGGACTGTCTTCAGTTTGATAGGAAAAAAAAACAGACTGCGAGGATAGTATTGTGGTTGGACTCTAGCCAACCTCACTAGAAATGTACATACATGTAACATGCAAACTAAATGTTTTCCTACTAATATAAATACTGTATGACACTGGGTGAGAAACCTTGCGGCTGCTCTAGAGGAAGAGGAAACTAAATCTACAGTATATTTATAATTTTACCATAAACATGGTATATTATGTCATATATGAATGCTAGTATGTATTATCCCAACGTTTGAGTTGAGGATTATCACCAGAGTATTTAGCTGGGATTTAATGTGTTTCTTTATCAACTCACACTTTCACGGTATGCATGCTGTTTGCCATGAACAGCATACAGCATGTTACCAAAACCCACGACATGAAACTGTCAGAAAGTGAAAGTGTTAGGCTTGCATATAGGCTGCTGTAAAACACTGTAAAATGTGTGCGCTAAATAAACAGCCAGAACCGCAGTCACTTGCACTACAGCAAAAGCTCTGTGGCAATCCATACTCATATCACTGACAACAAGGGCATGTGCATAGGCATTGCATTACTTTACCTAAGCAATACAGTCTGATAACATCTGGAAGACATTGTGACTGCTGCGGTGCAGAAAATGTGAAAACAAGACACTTTACTGTATTTAGCATCTAACAGGAAATCTCTGGACTATGAAATCTTGTCCAGCTTTCTGACCTATTCCAACTTCAACAATCATTCTACTGCACTTTCCTTGCGTAAAGTGTTTTTTACCTCTGACTTTGAATTGCATCCAGTTAAAGTGCTGATGTGGGGACTCCTCAAGCCTCAAGTCGCTTATCCAAAGTTAAACTGAATTGAATGGGTATGTTTTATGGTTGTTAAAGAGATCATCCATTAGAAGATCTATCCCTTTTTATTTTATTTCTTTTTACATCTGATCTCCATCATGTTTATTTTTGAAGAATACTGAAATCCTGCATCGGACAATAAGGGCTTTGTACACAGATGAATTGTGCTGAATGTCAAGTTGGCTAAACCAAGCACATGACTGCCTCCCTGCTGTGGCCACTTACATTACATTGATCACTTACATTGATCATGTTGCTGTAGTGCCACCTATTGGTGATATGCCATTACATTTTGCAAGTGTTCTTGAAATTGATTGTGCCTGTCATCTAATAAATGTGTTCACAATGTCTTAAAGACTATGTCAAATATAATTTCAGTTTTATTTAAACCATAGTTAACCAGTTCATACCTGTTGAGATCAGTGATCTCTTGTACAAAGGAGACCGCAGCTTTAAAAAAGAGTTACAGATGACAATAACCACAAGAAACATTTAAGAGATAGATAGATAGATAGATAGATAGATAGATAGATCAGTCCAGTGCCTACCATGCACTCAGGTCACTATGGGATCTGTGGGGGTCTAGTGGGGGTATGAAGTGTTCAGACTGCTGTAGGAAAGAAGCTGTTTTTAAGCAAGTGGTTTTGGTTGATATAGACCTGTAGCGCCTTCCAGAGGGGAGAAGCTGGAAAAGGTTGGGTGGGAAAGGTCCTTCGTTATTTTTGCTTCTGGGTGAAGGTGCACTTTATTTACAGCGAGTTGACTCGGGGAAGGTCACAGCTGATTATGTTGAAGGCTTTAGTGGCAATGGGCTCCAGTGGGTTACAGTCTGAGCTTCGATACCAGACAGTGAGAGATGATATGAGAATGCTCTCTTTGATGGCTTTATAGAAGTGAACCAGCAGTGATATGTCTTCTACAGTCTTTGCTGGGTTTTTTTGATGATGTGGTTTGTGTTGATATTCCATTTCAGCATGTTACTGATGTAGGATGCCAAGGAATTTAAAGGAGCATGTCAGGGTTATGGGTTGCTCAGAGATATGAACCATGGCCTTGATGTTTGTCCTCCTCCTGACATTTAAGTGCCAATAATTAAACTCAATATATAATATATATGTTAGTAAACGAATAGCTCTTTTGCAAAAACAACTTTCCATTAGAGAGCTCACCCTGAAAAATACAGAGGTCAAAAGACAAGACAGACTGGAGGATACACGTCAAAGCTGGCAATCCAAAATTGTTCTAATTAACAGACGATCTATAAAGCATTAATAAATGTTTTAACCACTTTAGCCACTGTGGCATTGTTAAATAGCATTGTCTTCGAAATGTCTGATTTCTGCATCTTCAGAAATGGCCGCTGTATTGCCATTCTGCATCCACTAGATGGCAGCATGTTTGTTTAAGACCACTCTTGTCAGTCTAGGACTGTGGGGAAGACTGATGAGCCTCTGAGCAACCTCAGATAGCTGATCTGGCTCAGCTCATATCTCTCAGGAATGGTTGTGCAAGTAACCTGGAGCACAAACTTCAAATGCCAATAAGAGTGTGACATCGTTTGTCCATAAAAGTCTGACTCTGACGGTGTTTTTATCAAGTGGTATTTTAACAAATAAGACTGCAGGGAAGAATACAGCAGACAAGTGCACATACATGAATGCGTGTGAGACATATTGTTGGGGCACTGTGGTTATGATTCTTTCTTTGTGCGCACATACAGTGTGTGCCAATACACACTTGTGTATTGGGTGCTAACATACAGTTAGTGTATTCAGTAAGCACCTATGCATGGTGATGGATGCATGGATCCTTTCCTATACAGTATTATGTATGCCATATTGAGAATAAACGATTGAACAAAAGCAAAAGAAGTAGCAGTTGGGAAGGAAAGCTTGGAGAGACACACATTACAAAGGAGCTCTTGGGGACAGACTGAAGGTTTAGGCCCTTATTAATTATTGAAGTAACATCATTTGCTGTTGTGCTTTAGTCAGCAATGTGTCACTTTACCTCCCTGCCCCCCTTGCACACATACACACAAACATGTTCAATAATTTGTCAAATTGTCTTGGCCAGCCCCACACAGCCCTGAATGGGATAAGCAATGAAGACATACTATTGTTTGAAAGGGCAATTGTAAGTCAATGAGAAACTTCAGTTTACAGTCAACATTGTGTAAACTATTGATTACCTCCTTTGGCAACTGTGTTTTGACTGATTTTGAATGAATCAATAAGCGATTTTTGAAGCTAAACACAACAGCATGAGCAGATAGATTTCAGCGAAGTGAAAATAGGAAGTGGCATGTATGTATCTGATACAGTTTGTCTGCACTTTACATGCTGTGCACAATTTTAAGTGTTGTTTAAATGTCAAATTCGATGTTTTTAGTATCTATAAGGGTGATAACTTGTTTTTAAATTCTTTAAAATAGTGCAGTGTAATTCCTTTTATTTGATTCCAAGTGTACTCAGTTGGCATGAGCTGAATATTATCTGTCCCGTTTCCTGAAGTGTGTAAAAAACCCCTGACAACTAGAAACTCATCTCTCAGTGTCTTTTTTCTGTGGTCAATCTATGCGTGCTGGTGCTGTATGTTCTTTGATCTTTTCTTAGCCCAAGGCAGCTTTTATTCAGGTGGAAAATGGAGGTTAGACCTCACTGGACAGAGCACAGTGGAGAGGAGCAGGATAGGGGGATGGGGACATCTTGCCTGTTGTGGCCAATACTGGTGATTCTTGGTGGAAGTAGGTCAAAGGTAGGTGAGCTTGTCCATCCAGTTGGCATTATTAAGATTTACAATCTCTGTTTGTGAGATATAGTGGAGAGGGGGTCAGTTCATCATCCTTGGGATTTGATTGGATACCCAAGATGTATACATTCATCCTCAGACAGACCGTTCTGTCGCTGTGACTGCTGCTGCATCAAATCATATGTTGTCCTGTAGTTTCCTCATCCATCACTTTTCTAAAAGTAGACTCTGGTTCTCCACCAGCTGAAGCTAATTCCCATGTTGAAGGAGGCCTGTATATAGTAAATAAAAAGCCTATAACATCTTTTTTCACGACACTAGGACTGTATTATATATAGAATATATTTTCTAGTTTTCTCTCTGATGTCCCGTGGCTGCTCTGCCTCAACTCTGTGATTCAGAGTCTCCTGATGGACAGATATCTTTACTTGTTGCTGAAGTTAGTAAACAGTTAGCTGTTACTAGCTCAGTTAGCTGTGCAACCACTGGTCATGTTAGCTCTGCCCGTGAGTTCAGAGCACCGGGGGAGTGTTGGTGTTCACCAAAGACTGTATAAAAGGAACCGGAGCTGGGCGAGCGGCCTCCGAAACCTCGACATGAACAGGACCGAACACAGCCTCAGAGACCCTGCTGGTCTGATGGCTCTATGTAAGCCATCTCAGTACTGAGATCCAGTACTGAGATGGCATACATAGAGCTTCTTGATGGATAGCTTTACTTTTTGCTAAACCGCTAACTGTTGCCTATCTGCCTGTATCTGTGGTTAGTTGACTTGGTCGGTTAGCTGTGCTGCTGATGGTTCTATTAGCTTACTCAGCCTCGGTGCCAAGAGCCAAACATTGCAAGAAAACCACCTCAGGACTGTATTCTCAGTGGTCAAACTGGCCTCTGTCGGTCTTGGAGGCTGTGCTCAGGGTTGAGGGCATAAACACACAATCAGGGCTACTGGCGACTGCAAACGCCAATCAATGTCTGCGACACGTCCCTCTCTAGCTTTGTGTTTTTACAGAAACATGTACATATACTATAGACTGTATTTTAAAAACATACACAGAGGCAAATAGCACTACATTTTCTGTTACATGGATACTTTCTTCTTAAAGTTATCCCTATGAGTAATCCCCAATTTTACAAAATGTACCTGTAAACTGATTACGTCTATTTTTTTCTGTACTGTAACGGAATGCAGTTACTTTTTTTGTATCCTGAACCTTGTTACATGTAATGCGTTACTCCCAAACCTGGGTCAAATTAGCCTACTTATGATCAAAAACTAGCAATTTGACAACTTTGCTAACACAGCCAAACATCAAACAAGTGCGACAACACAAGACATAGCAATGTTATTTACAAGTCCAACTGTGTACACAGAAACAATGCCATTTCGGCATTTGTCTGCAACCTTTTATTTCAAAAAGCTCTCGCCAGCGTCCAGGAGACTCTTGCTTGGTCACTCTCTTTTTCTCATCTTAGCTTCCTCCGCCAACATCCTCTTTGGTCTCTTTGCCTCTGCTATTAGCGTTATGTCCATAGAGGCTGCTTATGTTGCTGGCTTGCCCGTCTCCAGAATGACACCAGTGCCACTTTCCACCAGCAGCAGCATAATGTTGCTTAAAACTTGGATGGCAAGCTTGCCAACAAAGCTAGACAGCAACCGATGCAAGAGCACTTACAGTAATTTTACTGATGTCCGAGTGTGTGATCTAGTGAGTTTAATAACATCAACTCGAGATTTGTAGCCTAAACCTCTTTTGCCTCTAAACCGATTTTGCAAAGAGAGCGCAACAACACAAGACATAGCAAGCCAGCTAATAAGTTATTACTTACTATCCAACAGAAAGTAGGCCAGCTCGGCGTCTGTTCTGCATCCTTTCAGCTCTTTTAGCTCACACCAATAAGTAAAACTCAGTCCAATTTTTGCTCTTGTCCAGTCTCTTGCTCAGTTACTCTCTTTTTCTCTTCCTTGCTTCCTCCAGCTTCTTCTTCTGTATCTTCACAGCCTATGCCGTGATATCCATACTGAGAATACCACGCTAGCTTCTTCCAAAGAACTTACAGTTTTTGCTTCTTCATATAGCTTGTTTGCCAACGTGATATCCATTTACGCCGTTTAGACTGCATTGACTTGACTATTGTGCAGAAACGGTGTCATTTCACGCTGTTCAGTCCCTATAGACCGAAGCAACACAAAGGAGGTCGGCAGATCACAGCCAAACTGCAAGCAGATAGGGTTAACCGGTTGACATGCATATATAATTAATGATGGTTAAGGTTAGCAGTAAAGTACATCGGGGGGGATGTCAATGCTACCCATGTTAGCTAGTTAGCTACTTAAACTTCATCGTAGCTAACGGAAAGTAGATGTAGCATGGTAACTTACGTAACGCAACGTAACGTAACGTAACGTAACGTAGTAGCTAAAGCCAACGCTATGTAGCTAACATAGCTAACATTAGCAACGACGTAGCATGGTAACTTATGTAACATAATGTAAATAAAAAACAAAAACTAATGTTGTGTAATTATTGTTTTACTCAGGAACCGAACGCCGGTCTCCTGGGTCAGGGACCATCCACCCAACCACTCCTCCACCACCTTAGTGTCGGACTTTCATGGCTATTTATGTCCCACACATGCTGATTATACCTGTGACAATGGCACGGCGTTTCTGCACAATGAGAAGTCAAAAAGTCACTGCGTGACATGACAAGCAAAAGGCAAAGAATGCATTGGAATACCACACCAAATGACTGAAAGGGGCTATATGTAAGTTTTTCAATGAAATTAATCTATTCTGCTTTTAATGTGAGGTCTCCGGGTCGGATTCAGCCCTGTGCACGCTCCCGAGCCTCTCTGGTACTACAGCGACAACTAACACATGCAGTCCACTAACACCACAAAACAGCTCACAGCAAAACACAGGTTCCAAGGGTACAAAACAACAATAAAGGCTTATGTGCTGAAGCCCATCAGACCAAACAGGTTCAGATGATGTTGAGTACGAACAAGGTGATCATTAGTTAAGCTGGAGAAACACAGAGAAAGCCACGTTAGCTCGTTGGCTAACGCCGAGCAGTTGCTAACGTTATCCGGTGCAAAATTATATTACTTTCCACATTACTTCACCAGCTAACGCGACCCATGTTACTATCCTAAGGATGTAACGGTAAAAAGCAAATGTGGAGCAATTTGTTTACTAACGTTAGCCTATTGTGATGCAGCCAGGAGGAGCCAGCTAACATTACAGCAGCTCGGACCTGCCGCTGTTTTCTTCGTAACGTTCAGTTTATTGTTGTTTTACCAATACTCAGATACACAGCTTCTCCACCTCTCAGTTGCTTAAACATAAACACTGCAACAAACAGAGGAACACAGAGGAAGAGCCATCCACTATCACTAGTTACAGTAAAGTTACTGCGGTCTAACTGTTATAAAGTGTGACTCAGTCTCGTTATAATATCCATTCCAGCTCACTAACCGTTTCATTATCATCCAGTACATGTAGCCGTGCTGACATTGCTGAGCCTCCGGTGACAGATTCACAGATAGTTAAGATGGTTACTGAAAAGCAGCAGGCGATCTAACAGTTTAGGATTATGCTCACTCGTGAGTTCAAGCGAGCACGCGTACGAGCACACACCTGGTTGCAATCTTAAAACCACACAGCCAGTGGCCGCTGGAAACTCCATAATGCTCCTTTAAGAAATCGGCGTGTTATTCATACGCCTTTTGATGATACCAGGCTGTGTTTGCTGAAGAGTTGTGTTGATGCTATAAAGAATTAGGCTGTTGTCATGTTGCTAAATTCTGTATCAAGTGTAAAAATTACTATTTGGCCAGGAACGCACTTATCTTAATTTAATTCAAATGTATTCTCATTTTACCTATTGCTGATATCACATCCATGTTAATATCCTAAGATCCAAACATATTTTTTGACACATAAAAAAGCTGTTCTACAAAACTAAATATTTGTATATTTTTTTATTTTAAGTATTTAGTCTTACAGAACATGTTCTTCCATACATAAATATATGTACAGTATATATATTCACTAGTGGGTGGTGATGGCGCAGTGGACAAGACACATGCCTGTGTGAGAAACCCACTGTGACCCATCCACCATTGTGTCCCTGAGCAAGACACTTAGTTGCTCCAGAGGCGTGCGACCTCTGACATGTATAGCAATTGTAAGTCGCTTTGGATAAAAAGTGTCTAAAGCTAAAAAATAAATGTAATGTAATGTAAATATGGGAGGCAGAAGGCGTATAGAGCTTGTGGATGCAACAGCAGATAGGATAGACAGATAAGAAGATTCAGACAACACATTCATATCTACTTACAGTGTGAAACTGATGGAGACAAAAACAGATTCCTTGTCTCCCCAGCTGACCTTGGTGGCAGCCGAACTGCAACTCGGGGGCAAAAACCCAAATAACCCAGCCATAAAAATCAATGCAGGAAGCAGATCTGTTGCCAGAAGCTAGTCCTCCAAGGTCACTAGCCCTGGCTGGCTGACTATCACATTCAGCTTTCCACCCAGTCACACAGATGTACACAAACAACAGACATGGAAAGAAAAGTGCCCACAACAATATTCACTCCACCTCAGATCAGCAGTTAGCTTGTTTCTAGAAATATTGGTGTGAGGGTGAATCCATTTTCGGCTCATGTTTGGACAAAAATAACCCAGCGGGATGCATCTTCCCTGTTGGGTATAGTCGTATCACAGCTCAACAGTCCAGAATAGTAACACATCAGTTGGTGTGAATGAGCAAATGAGTCTGAGCAGACATGCAGACATTGTGACATGTCACAATACGAAAAGCACAATAATAATGTAACCTTACTTATTTTACACAGTATATTGTTAGGTTATTTTTTTTTGGACCTGCAGAATTAAGTTTATTATTACATACAGTCGTTATTTCATTATCTTTTCTAGCACTTTAACCACTGTATCTTGCCATTATGGTATTGAATTAAAGAAGATCATTCAAGAAAAATTGTCGCCCGCTTGTTACCCACTAGCCAGAAGGAATGCTAGCAACACAGAAAACATGGTTACAATAATATTAATTATAATTCTATACTACAATAATGTAAGTTAATTCCAAGTAGCTATTTGGTTTTCAGGGTCCTGGTATTGTGCATGCTGGTTCACTGTCACACTGTCACAGATTATCGGGACAATGTTATTAGTAACACATTTGCTTTTCCTACTATGTCTGCTGTAATCTCTATAAACAGATATCTGCATAAGAATGCAGAATTTGTAATCAAGGGATACGATTTTGTTGTCGGAATGTTTTCAATTCTAATTAGCTTTATTGGCATGAATGAATCTCTGAATGCACTGGCTATCATTATCTATCTAGAGATACCCTAGAGATGATCTTTTTATTATCTTTTTTAAAATGCATCTCCAATAAAATTGTCATCAGACGATAGACGTTGGATTCTGAGATATCAAATCAGACTGTAAACATTGACCAGCGCACGGAAGAAGTCTTTGCCCAGATCAGAGATGCTCACAAGTCCAAGAGTCCAAGTCAAGTTTCAAGTCTCTCGTGGTTATCACGAATGTTGTATCACCTGCTGCGTTCAATCCAGGTTGCTAATAAAACTGCATAGCTATAAGGAATTCTGTAACTGTAACCTGCTTTTCATTTACAGAGCACAACCATGTAATGTGCATGTGTTTATTAAATACTGTAAGTCAACACACTCCCCAGACTCTTAAACCCAGTGTAACGTTAACTAAATAAAACTGACGTTGCATAATCAACAATAAACCTGTCTATTTTTAACTTAACAGAGCACAACAATGCAGCCTAATGTACAATGCGTCTACAATTAATGACAACTTATAAACTACTGTAAGTCAACAAACCCTGTTGATTTTCAAACCCAGTCTAAAGTTAACTGGATAAAACTTTAAAGTCAAATTGTCAACAATAAAGCTGTAACCTGTTTTTAACTTACAGAACACAGTCAGTGACTTAAACTACTGTAAGTCAACACACCCTGCAGACTCTCAAACCAGTGTAATGTTATAACTAAATAAAACTGTAAGGCTACATGATCAATGATAAACCTGTAACCTCTTTCCAGCCAACGGTAATAATTAATTAAGGTGATGGCATAGACTGTATGGGTGATGGCAGCCAGCGGGACGTAAATAATTACGTTGATCAACCACCACAAGTTTGGAAAGTAAACAAACGCTCATTC
>NC_060153.1:24128668-24147405 GCF_021292245.1 Micropterus dolomieu
CAGCCTAATGTACAATGCGTCTACAATTAATGACAACTTATAAACTACTGTAAGTCAACAAACCCTGTTGATTTTCAAACCCAGTCTAAAGTTAACTGGATAAAACTTTAAAGTCAAATTGTCAACAATAAAGCTGTAACCTGTTTTTAACTTACAGAACACAGTCAGTGACTTAAACTACTGTAAGTCAACACACCCTGCAGACTCTCAAACCAGTGTAATGTTATAACTAAATAAAACTGTAAGGCTACATGATCAATGATAAACCTGTAACCTCTTTCCAGCCAACGGTAATAATTAATTAAGGTGATGGCATAGACTGTATGGGTGATGGCAGCCAGCGGGACGTAAATAATTACGTTGATCAACCACCACAAGTTTGGAAAGTAAACAAACGCTCATTCATCTTTTCATAACGAACGACAGTCAAGAGTAAACCTATCGTAGGTTGTAGCTGAAGCAAGAAGCAAGCTAACATTAAGTGGCCAATGCTGAGCTAAACATGTTTACTCACCACAGGTTACTAATCTATTTGCGTTCTTTGTTTGGGTCTTGTTGTATGAAGTTTTAAAGCCAAAGTTTATGATGAATGGCACAGCACCTACTGGTGTTTGTTGTGTTATGCAGGCTATAGGTAACAGAGTGAGGGAATAACAGCACGCTCATCATAAGTTTCCTAAAAAAATAAATATTGTTCACAAGTCCTGCACCTCGAGTCTGAGTCTTTTGAGGACAAGTCTCAAGTTGAGTCTGAAGTCACTGTGTGTGCGACTTAAGTCGCGCTCGAGTCCAAGTCTCTAACTCGAGTCTGAGCTTCTAACTCGAGTCCCCATCTCTGGCCCAGATATTTGTTTTCCGGATATCCACTGGCTTCACCGAAAGCCTCGAAACATCGGCCATTTTCCCCAGAGGCTAAATAGCCATCAGACGATAGTTGATGGGTTCCAAGATTGTGTCTGCTGTGAAAAAGGTCTAATTGATTTTACTGTGTAGTGTAGCCTCACACTTTTTTAGCTCATTTGCTAAAAGCAAAAGTTTACACAGTTTATTCAGAAGATGTATTTGTACCACCGACTCCTGTCTCATGACTGTCAGCAAACCATTGCTCTTTTGTGGAACAGTTTTCACCCCAAGCGAGAACTTTTAAATAAAAGTGATTGGTGTAGCACAGCTAAAATACTGTAAGCTATGATAACTTCCTCTATTTCATCCCCTTGAAAGTCAGCACTGGCAAGACAGCTTGCTATTAGTAAGCTGTATAAATTCAAATTCACTGAAGATGAACTATAGGTGGAAACAGGGCCGGCCCATGGCATAGGCGACATAGGGCCTAGGGCGCAAAATGTCAGGGGGCGCCGCAAGAGAAGGTTTTCGACTTGGCACAAATCATCTCAGCCCAGCTTCTGTGATATCGGCATGCGCCGTGATAGCAATTAAGTGCACCTCGCAGCTCGCGCTGTGAGTTCAGACAGTTGTGGCGAGTCGTGTTGTTGTGTAGAGAATATAAACATCTAAAACCTGAGGCGCAGCCTTGCTCTGTTTGGGACTGTGAGCAGCACTTTACCAGAGCTGCTGAAGTTAATGTGTGTGGATTTGTGGTGAGTGCTTTCCAGTTGGTTTCGGTTTCACATGCAACATGCAGTCTGTGCACTGTGTCGGTCAAACGGTCTAAAGGGGATTATTCCAGCGGAGCAGTAGCCTAATGCACAGCAGAGTATAGGGCAGGTAGAATTAAAAGATGTTATGAATTCTCATGAAATGATGATGTTAGTCTCTTAATATTATTTTAATACTATTTTTTTGCGACATGTCAGAGGACACAGATTCTGAATGTGTATAAAGTTTTGAACATGAGCAGAAAACGGCTGTGGCTCAGGAGGTAGAGCGGGTTGGCCGTTAATCAGAAGGTCTGTTTGAGCACTTAGGCTGAATGTGTGTGAATGGTAAATGCAGATGTAGTGAAAAGCACTTTGAGTGGTTGAAAAGACTAGAAAGGCGCTATACAAGTACGGAGAATTTGCATTTACAAAACCTGCTGAAACACAGGATTTATTAAAGTCCAGGAATGTATAACTAGTATAAGTTATTTGAGTTGAAAAGGTGCCACATGCACATCCCCATGCAAAAGACACAAAAGAGGAGGGAAGACTGAATCATGCCTGCAGGTGTGCTGACTCAGCAGGGATTTTATTAAATTAGAAAAGTGGATCTACAGGAGAAATATAGGCTATTTAAAAACAATAGCTACAGAATGTCTGAAAGCCTTACTGCATTATATTCTATACATTTTTTATATTTTGAATTGTCACCTGAAGTCTTCAATGCTTTAAATTTTCTGAGGGAGTACCCTCAAGGAAGACCTTGTAGCTGGTCTGACTATCAGGACAACACATGCTAAACCTAGAGTAGGGCTAAACAGCATCCTAAAATTGACAAGCCTCTGGCCATGGAGACTGCTAAAATTAGAGAAACTTATCTGCAAGGGATAAAGAACGGTGTCCTGTCGAGTTTTTCATTCCACTGTATAGAAAAGCCTGAGCTCCTTAGTAAAGCCACATGTATGTTCACATGGAGTTAAACCCTTGAGAAAACTGTTGGTGAACAGTGTACTAAACATGACATAACTTACCCAAGGCCATATCACTTACTGGCTTAATAGCCAGGTAGGAGGCATAGATGGACAGAGGATACCATGTTAAGGAAGAATGGCAATTTCTTTCTCATCGCCTTAGGGTAATCTTGATTTACGATTTTGTTTTATTATTCAGTCTGTAACCACCATCCCTTTAAAAGTTTTATTGATGCTGCAACAGAAGGCAGCACTTTGATTTTAGGCAACCAAATAAATCAAGCAGTTAAACAATGTTATGTTCTGCTTTAATGGTTGCTTTGCTTAACCTGTCGGAGCAATTAACTGAGCAGCACACGTGCCTCTCAGTGGACACCTATGGAAGACTCTTAAAACGCATCAGTCACTAATTATTTCGGTAATTATTGAAGGTTGAGATCGACTGAGCAGTCTGGGTGTAGGAAATTAAGAATTTGGACTTGAGTCTCAAGTATATTTCACCACAAAATGTTTTACATTTTCATCAGAGCAAAGATTCAAACACTATTCTTTCTTACTTTAAAGTAAAAATCCATTCTAGAAATCCTGTTTCCTCTCCAGATAGGTACCTTACACCTTATAAAGAAAAGGTGTTTGTTGACATACTTATCTTGCCCTGTTGACATACTTATCTTGCCCTTGGAACATTTGCCAATCCTACTGCAGCTTGCAGAAAAGACTGGAAATTTCGGCTAAAATGAGCAAAGAGGAGATAATAAAAGCACTTCATTTGGAGTGGCTTAATAGACAGAATTTGAGTTTGACTAGTGCCATTTATATTATCTCTAAAAAGTTAATTTGAATTTAAAAGGCTGCTCCAGTTTAGTTGTTTGGCTTGTCAGATGTTCCACGTATAAAGTCAGGGTGAGATTGAGAGAGTGTTAAACACACTGATTAAGCTCATGCAGCAGTAGAGGAGTCACCGCTGTCAGAGTAGGGCCTTTGTCTTTTTCCAAACAGCTCTCCCCCAACAAAATTTGCCATTTTTCTCTTTCCTTCATGTGTTATCTGAGGCCGTAGCATTGTTATAAGTCTCAGATTCACACAGTGAATAAGTAATTACTAGAACAGTAGATCTATCTATCCATTATTGTTTGTTTAATGCAAGTGATAGCCCAAAAGCATAGTGTTATAATGTAAGTGCATGTTTGCTACAATGCAACCCTACTGACAACACACGCTGAATTCAAAAGCCTGATTCCTGGCTGCTGGGAAGTGGTCAACTCACAGAGGTCCAGTGCAGCATCGCGTAGCACATGAGCACTCAGCTATTTTCATCGAGCTCAGTCCCTTAATTACAGTGCAAAGGTCAAGACAGGCAGTCCTGAATATGCTTATCTACCGGGATCTTTGGAGGCTGCACAGGTGAGCACTCCAAGCTGACAATCAATCACAGGCCACATGGGACGGGCCCCTGAGCACCTGCCTGCCACATCACTCCCATAAACCACGATTCTACAGCAATGTGTGAGCGAGGAGAGACGTCACTACTTCAGTCAGCAGTGAGTAACGATTTCTCTAACTGTGGATTTCTTGATTTATAACAGCGTGTTAGCTTGTCACTTGAAGGGCATTACATTTGAAGTCAGCAAGCAGATATATGGTAATGGGCCAACATTAGCAGGAGAGGGCCAGCTGCTGTGCTCTGCAGTCTTTAAACATATTCAACTCTTGAATACACAGTCTGTTGATGTTGACTGCATTCCAGGAGTTATTGCGTGCTGTAATGTACCTGCTAAACAGAATTTACCTAGAAACGCAAGGTGTGTTGGAAATTGCTGTACATGAATGGTTACGTGATATGCTTTTTCAGGCGTTAGCATTATTTCTGAAACATCGTTTTCGGTTTTAAAATGAAAACATATTAGTGTGGATGTAGCTTCAGTAATTCTGTTTCATGAGACAGGTTCCAGGACATGGCAGAAGTTTATTTGTTTTGGTAGCACTGCAGTTTGCGACTCATGAACAGGATCGAGCTAGTGATGGTGAGTTGAAACTGTAACAACGTTTAAAAGCTAAGTTTCAAAGTTAAGTGGAAAGAGCAATGCCTCGCTTCAACATTCCAACAATTTTGACAACCAGAAACCAATCTTTTGTTTTTTTCTCACACACAAATCAAGGGAAAGCTGAGTAAAATAAGTAAAAGACCAGTGCAGTGTGGGGAGCACAGCATGTGCTGCTGATTTTCCTGTTATTGTTATACATTTCAAAGAATGGCCTCTTACTCTAACTACTGACAGTTTTGTATAGAAGATACTTCTTTCTGCTCTGCCTCTTACAGACTGTGAGAATATGCTTCACAGTCTCGTCTTCTCCAACCTGTGCCAGATCATTTTAAACATGAAATCCCTCCAAACCAACTGAGTTGTTACAATACTGTGTCCATTCTGGCACAGACATCAAAATGTGTTTAATTCACTGAGCTCTATTGAGAGAGAGAAACTCATCTCTCTCCCATTCTATTTGCAAAAAAGATATATTTTAGTACGCCCATATCTATTCTTCTTTGCAACAACTAGAATTTACAAAACTGCCTTCCTTAAGCTTGTTAAATGACATTGGATCTGGCAGCAATTTGACCCAATTCTAAAATTAGTAAGAGCCAACTGATATAAGCTTTATGTATTAGTGTGCTAATGAGCTGATAGGAAACAGCTGAGTAGGCAGAAAGGATGTGCATCTTTGTCACTGTGTCCAATGCGACGTGCATCTCAATGCAATGATCCGATACATTACAGATACATATGAAGCATCTACCCATGTGGTACAATGCGATTCAATGCAACACGATGCAAAAGAATGAGCATAAGCTATGCAATTCAAGTGGTACAGAGAGTTTGATTTAATTTGATTGTATTATTCATAAATTAACCAAATCATTAATTAATTTTTTTACATTTTTGTTTCTCTAGTAGTGCAACTCCATAAGCATCTCATTTACGCAGTTTCTTTTTAACCTCTGAAAGATGTATCTGACAAAACATAAAATAAAACCAGGCCTGGACCTTGCCTCAGACTAGTACTTCATCCCTGTTGTCTCCAGTTACACTTTTAAACACCTCACACAGTCTTGCTAGTGGTACCACTGGGGGTAGCTAGAGCTGAATCCGAGGGGGAGGGGGAGGCGCACGTATCCACACTCACACCATGTTGCCGCTGCGGGTGAGATAGTTTTTAGGTTAGTCGTGCTACCTTTGTACCTTTGTACTTTATAGCAAAATATGCACTGCATAGTTTGCTCTCTTGAAAAATCTGAAGTGTTTCTGAACATTTGATTTGTAGGTATTCGGAGGAACGTGTCTTCCTCTTCCATGTTAATCTAATGTGACATGCCTTGGCCTCAGTAGTAGCTGACAGCAGTGGAGATGAGAGAAACACTGTAGGAGGAATCAATCTAACTGTAATGTAACCAATTTGATGAAAAGGGTCCAGCTGCTACCACAGCACAAGCGTGAAGGAAGCTTCCAAATATGGTTCATGGGCTGGAGATGGATCACAGAAGAGGCTGTGCCCAAAATGTGATGACATTTAGTTTGGTCGCCCTGCTTGATGCAGAAAATTCATATTTATGTGTAAACATATTATTAGCAGTCAGGCTAACAGGATGCATACTGTATCCTCATTATTTCTGCTTAAAAGTTGCTAAAATAACTATATTCATTTATTTATTTAAATTGTTTTGTTTTCTTAATCAACCTTTTGTTTGCATTTATTCATTATTAGACCACATTATTTGCGCTGAAAGTCATTGTTATTGTTATTGCATAGACTAGATTATCCTTATTTCTTTTCTTAATAGTTGCTAAAATTGCTACCTTTAATAACATTTTCAATTTATTTTTGATCTGCTACAATCTGCAGCTGCTTTACTTCCTTCCCGATCACAAATTATGATATTGGGCGTGGTTTGGAGGCTGTGTGTGGCTGCAGCTGGTTATACTTGTATACTTGGGGATAGCGACTGAGATCAATATCATCAGAATCAGAAATACTTTATTGATCCCCAAAGGGAAATTCTGTGTTACAGCTGCACACATTGCACAAAGGGCAAAAGGAATATAAATGAAGATAGTGGTATATAGAGAAGTATATAAATATCAGAGTAAAAATGTAAAATAAAAGAAATATAAGGAGTGTAGATATGTACAATATTTACATAGTTAAAGGAATTGTTATGATACAGGATTTACATAATTAAGGAATTTTTATGCTGAACAGTAATAAGGAATAAATAGTAGCAGCAGAGTATTGCACTATAATTTAAGCAGGCGTTATTGCACAGATAATATTGTCCACTTTAAAACTAAGTGTCCGTGTGTCAGACACTTAGAGGGAGGAGTTATAAAGTTTGATGGCCACAGGCAGGAATGACATCCTGTGGCGCTCTGTGGTGCATTTTGGGGGAATAAGTCTTGCACTGAAAGAGCTCCTGTGTTTGAGCAGCAAGTCATGGAGTGGATGGGAGACATTGTCCAAGATGACATGTAGTTTGGACACCATCCTCCTCTCTGACACCACCGACAGAGAGTCCAGCTCCACCCCCACAATGTCACAAGCCTTGCGGATCAGTTTGTTGCGGATCTCTGTCTGCTGTCCCAGCATGCAACAGTAAACAGGATAGCACTGGCCACCACAGACTCATAAAACATCCTCAGCATCGTCCTGCAGATGTTGAAGGACCTCAGCCTCCTCAGAAAATAGAGACGGCTTTGGCCCTTCCTGTAGAGGGCTTGAGTGTTCTTGGCCCAGTCCAGGTTTTTGTCCAAGTGCACTCCCAGTTATTTGTAATCCTCCACAGTGTCCACACAGGGGTCACTGATGCCTTGGCTCTCCTTAGATCCACAACCAGTTCCTTAGTCTTTGTCACATTGAGCTGTAGATGTTTCTGCTCACACCATGTGACAAAGTCCCCCACCACAGCTCTGCACTCAGCCTCGTCACCCTTGCTGATACATCCAACCACAGCAGAGTCATCAGAAAACTTCTGAAGATGGCAGAACTTTGTGTGGTAGTTGAAGTCTGTGGTGTACATGGTGAAGAGGAAGGGAGAGAGGACAGTCCCCTGCGGGGCCCCGGTGTTGCTGACCATGCTGTCTGACACACAGTGTTGCAGGTGCACTTACTGTGGTCTGCCTGTCAGGTAGTCAACAATACAGGACACGAGCGGGGTATCCACCTGCATCACTGTCAGCTTATCACCCAGCAGGGTCACCAGATGGTGTTGAAAGCACTGGAGAAGTCAAAAAACCCTGTTGAAAAACGACCCTCACAGTGCTTGCCGGCTTGTCCAGGTGGGCGTAGGTGCGGTTGAGCAGGAAAATCATGCCGTCCTCAACTCCCAGTCGGGGCTGGTAGGCAAACTGGAGGGGGTCCAGGAGAGGGCTGACCATGGGCCGCAGCTGTTTCAGAACCAGTCTCTCCAGGGTCTTCATGATGTGGGAGGTCAGTGCCACGGGTCTGTAGTCCTTGGAGTCACTGTGACGTGGCGTCTTTGGCACAGGAACGAGGCAAGATGTCTTCCACAGCACAGGGACCCTTTGGAGGCTCAGGCTCAGGTTGAAGACATGGTGAAGGACTCCACATACCTGGCGGGCACAGGCTTTGAGCACCCCAGGATGGACACCATCAGGGCCTGCAGCCTTATTAGAGTGGAGTCTCCTCAGCTGTCTTCTCACCTGGTCAGCAGTGAGGCACACAGAGGTTACAGGTGGGGGAGGGGGAGAGGAGGAGTCAGGCTGGAGAGAGCTGTTAACCTGAGAGCCGGAGAAGGGAGGAGTAGGGATCTCCCAGGAGGAGGGTGGGGGACAGTGACGGCAGTGACATCACGTTTTTAGGCAGAGTCTGTGACAAACAATATTTGGAAGGTTAACTTCCTTCAACTTTCTTCATGGTTGTGCTGCAGCTGATATACTGGAATTTGATAACAAATGATTTCTAAATAATATCTGTAGTATCTATATAAATCAGATTTTACCAATGCAAAGATGTTAAAAACAATACATCTCAAATTCATCCTAAATTGTAACCAGTGCACACTTTTTCAGGCCAATTGCATCTTGAACTTTTATGCAGGTGCGCCAATGCCAATCATTGAGTCTTAACCATCTCTAGTAGGCAGGGAAAAGTGTACTGAGGACACCTGGTGGACAGGTGTGGTACAGTTTAGGGATGTCACGAGAACTAGTGCTTCAGTACCAAATTTCTGAAAACATGATGGTACTTGTTTTTGTAGCTACTGTGGATAAGGGGAAGATGGCGACAAGTGTAGCTGCAGCGACAACTCATGAAGTTAGTTTAATCAAATTTAAAATTAAATTAAACATTTTTCAGTTTTTCGCGGCTTTCAATAGCTCCGTGTCAAAGCCTCAATTTCTCCCAGTTTTGGGATATGATGGGAAGTGAATTTAGGCAGACTTATGACAGTTTTGATCAACACAAAATCACCAAAAATGACGATGCAGTTGAGAGCACAAAGAGCTGAATGACTGTCCAACACACCTGTCACTGTAGGCAGAGTTAGGGACCGTCATAGTGCAATGTGACCCATTTCAATCTTCAATAGCTGTTTTGTTTTTCAACACAGAAATCTCAAACCACTGCCAAAATGGATAGTAACCCACCTTTAAACATTTCACACCTGCGTTTGTAAAAAAAAAAAAAAGTTAAGAAAATGTATTAATTAATTATGCACATTACAAGGTTATAACTTCAATAGCTAGCTCATTTATGAATATATTAACATCAAATCAGCTCTCATCTGTCCTGGACATACTCACAACATTCACAGCTGTTAGCTGTTTTTATTAAATGAGTGTATGTTAAAGTACATGGGATTTATTCTTTTGTTTTTGTTTTTTACTGGGATATTGAATTTGGTATTGAATCGTGGAGTTTCACTGGTATTGATATCAGCTACTAAATTTCTGGTATTGTGACATCCCCAGTATAGTTAGGTATTGAGAGGCAGAGACTGAGACAATTTAATTCAGAACAACAACCCCCTGTAATTGTAATGTGACATGGTTTATTGCATTTTTTTATTTTATTTTATTACAGTGACCAAGTTTAGATGCTAGAGTAGATCCATGTAAGAAACACAATTTAATACCTGTAATATTTGTGGATTGAACATCACTTTAACAGAATAGCTGCTTTTGGCGAAGTATTCCAGTATTTAATGCTGTAACTTCATACAACGCAGCGGTATGTGACGTGTTAACAGACAATATGATTCAAAGGTCAGAGTCTTTGTCAGCAGCTAAGGCCACATCCCTGGAGAGATGTTTTCCAACTAGACAGAATGAACAATACCTCTTCAGGGGCGTGTAATCGTGACTCAGCCCTGTGTGTGGATGCCGGCCTCGCTGCATGTAAATGTGACTGCCTCTGTCACCCTGGCTGACATTCTGATTCAGCAAGACCTCTGGACTGCGTGTGGGATGATGCAGTCAAATCCACGCATAATAGCATTGAATCTTTTACCTTTCAGGTAATATGGCATGAATTTAGAATTATTGGGCAGAATTTTAAAAATACAGCTTTCTTATGCAGCCATGTCCTTTTTAGCATTTCCTGTTCAAAATCAAGAATATTGGAATTGCAAATTGGGTATGTCAGAATAACTTGATGCTTTTACAACATATATAATATGTGAAATGAATAAGCTTTTGTTTTTCAGTCTTCTTTAACTGTAAATTCATGCATTAATGTGCATAATTTGAGCTAAGTAAAGCAATGCCACCTCTCATCTGCCCTGAACTCCCCGAGGAAATAAAGAAGCTATATATGGAGTGAAGCTGTCTGTTTGTCTGTCTGAATGGATATACAGGGGGGCTCACAGTGGGTTAACTGACCTAACTGCTGGACTATGATTCACACTCTGCTGGGTTAAGAACCCGCATGCAACAGAGCAGAACTGTCCTCGGGAATGGAGACGCCTGCAGTGCACAGATTGTGTGTGTGTGTGTGTATGTGTGTTTGTACATTAGTGTACATGTTTGTTTCATAAAACATTTGTATGTGTCACATTTTCTACATTAGTGTCATTTGATAAGATATTCTTTCTATTGGTCTAAGGTAAAATGCAATCCAACTGCAATAATGAGAATTTACACACATACACGCACACACATTGAAATTCCCACGGTCAACCAGTAAAGAAAGCATATAGCTTTATTCTTTTATGATGAGCACACAATATACTTCTCCCTGGAGTGATGAGGTCATGTGATTCACCTGTACGTACACCTGCTTTCAGAGAAAGCCTGTAAAATCCCTGCAATTCAATGCTTACAGGCTGGTTATAACATATTGACTGCATGGCAAAGCCTCCTGGGAGACACAAAGAAACCAATGGTTTTCCATCTTAATGCTTTGACATCCGCTATTTTTTCTTTGGTGATCTATGAATCCACTGTTGCCCTGCACTATCTAAGAAGAGCTAGAGAGAGAATGGAGATAGAGGACAGGCAGAGCAAATGAAAAAAAAACCTAAAGATATAAAACGGTGAGAGAGAATGCAGAAGATGAAGAGGGCAGAAAGAAAAGAGGAGAGGATAGAGAATGAGAGGGGTAAGACAAGAGGAAAGGGAGGAGTAATGGTAATTTATAGGCGCCATGTGGCCCAGATATCCATTAGAAGCGCCATAACGAATCACCGGTCCCTGGCAGTGACACTCGGCTGGAGCCTGGGCTGATTGAGCTGTGATCACCACAGCAGATTGCTGCCAGCAATGCTACACCTACCTTAGCAGATGACATCTAAACACCACCGTAAATTCACACCCATTCACACCCCACACCTTTATTCCTCTCAGTCTTCTTTAGTGATTCCCTGTCATGTGTCTAGTTTTCTCTCTCTGTTTGTCTCTTGATTGTCTGTCTACACCTGCTCATCCACTATTGCTGTTTTTGCCTTACACTGAATGGATTAGCGCGTCTGTCTCCATTTAAGTGTACACTGTCAAAATCATACCCTTAGCCTGGTCTAGGGAGTGGCCCTCCCCTACCTCCACTCTCTTTCTTCTCTCTCAGGTGCTGACACTGAGAATCACCATCTTTTCTTCCCCTTTCCCTATCTTTCCTTTCCTGACTGTACATGATACCCAAGATCAGGTTCCCTCTACTTTGTCCACTTCACTTATACAGCACTGCTATAATTATCATCTTGCACAGCAACTTCTAACCTCTACTTATGCTCATTCTCTGTCTGGTGCAAGTTAGATAACCTAGTAGCGAAGTATTATACAACATAATTTAAGCTTTCTGCTAGGCAACAGTCTCGTCATTTATCCATCTTATGGATTTAACAAATTAAGCCAAAGCCAGTGCTGTGTGTTTCATGCTTAGTAATATCACTAGAACTCTTTTAGCCTAGTGTTACGTTCCCACTGGACAATTGCACAGCAAAACGTATATCCATTGCCAATGTTCAAATGTCAATGCAGGAAGTAGTGTGCCCTTTGTGCATAAGGCAGAATGGCTATATATAGTACAATAGCTGTTTTGTTTTTCAACTGTTGCAATGCATTAGATATTGTACAAAGGAAGAATTAAAAACAAAACTGTTACTGATCAAAATCTAATGTTTTATAAAAGATTTTGCACAATCTCAAGTATCAATGTTCAGTCTAGTATATACAATACATATATAGTTATGTTATGAAGTCATGAATATGCAAATTAAGACATGATGTAATCTTTTTTTTAATTTCTCCTCAAACAGAACCCAAGCTGCTGAGAAATCCCACCATTTCTTATTTATTTGAGCCCAGCATGTTTATTTGGTTCCCACTTGATTTGGACATAAATGTCAAGGACCATCTTTCATGCTGGTCAGTGGCATTCAATGACAGCTTTGTGAGAGGAGAGAGCCAGAGGTTGGAGCAGGCACCTTGCTCTCCCCACTCTGTCCGTCTCTTGTTTTATTTGTGTAATATGTGTTTTGGCCTTGGTCCAGAGCAGGGAAGTGCAGCAATAATAAGATTATGAGTGAAGCCAAACTTCATCACCTGTCTGCTGCAGTGCCAAGGGAGATAAGTTGATGAGGTGATATATGGTTTGATATGACACGGGGAGCATGGTTGTGTGTGAGAAAATTATATTAATCCAGTTTATTAGTGAGATGGAAGCAAATTGTGAATAACCATGCTGCCACAGTGATATGTGTGCGTGTGTGTGTGTGTGTGGGGGGGTTATACTTTCCTCAAAGCAACATTAATGCTTGATATAATTCACACAATAGTTGTTCTATTTTATGAATACAATTCTTTCGCATGTTATTTCAGATGAGCTCATTTGAATCTAAAACTAATCAGCATGATGAAATAGGGAGAAAACGCATCACCAAACAATTGACTTTCAAGACGGAGCTTCAAATTGTTTTGAAGAAATACTTTGACATTACATTGCAGACGTACTGCAGAAGTGTGGATATAATACTAATATTGTCTGGGTAAGTATGTATTTGTGAGATCCCTGAGGACAATAAGCAAAGTGTTTTTATTTCTTGACTGTTTTCTAATGTACTAAAATTCACTGTCAGCTGAAAAGATGAAACATACACACTGGGAAACACTGCAGTCTTGTTCCCAATTCTGCTTGAATTCTACATGGACACAGACAATGTTTTAAACACTAGTAGTAGTAAACACACTTGGAGTGATCACACAATACACATGTCAATGTCACATCAACATTATACGGTATGTATACAAACACATCAAATGCAAAAATATTATTGGAATGCTGTACTATAATACATGTATATACTTTTATGCTCACAAATAAATTAAAAATATATAGTTAAAAATATACAGCATCCCAAATGGGAGAATGATTGCAATACAAGATCAGGCATAGATCCAGATATTACAAAAACAAATCACACTTCAAATCTTAAATGCTAAAAAAAATATAAGGCCATTACTAGAAGCCACCTGCTTAGATGTCCGACCACAGAAATTATAAATGTGAGTGTGCCACCTGATGATTGCCTCTAAAATCCATTTCTACCATACTGTGCAACATAAAGCAACATGTTTTTAAATGATCCTTTTGTGTAGGATTTCAAAATTTAGATAGCACCAATTTTCAATGGGGTTGTATCATTTTTCTGCAATACAATCTACAAGAGAACTTGTAATGAAAAGCCATTATATGTACATTTTCCTGTTTGATTCATGTTGCATGTGCCTGTGTGTATTTGTGTACACCTTGTGTGTTTCTGTTTGCACCTTCCAGTGGCTTAGGCTGACTCAATACAGTAAGTAAATACAACGATCTGCCAAAAAAAGTTACCTGGTTTTAAGATCCCACTTATTCACCAAGCTGACGTTGCCTTTGAGGAGAAAGGAAGCTGACATTTGAATTTGCATCTGAGCAGGGTTACTGGCTGGTAGCGTGGAGGATACAGCAACTCCTCACCCGTGTCGGAGTGAGGCTGTGTTTGTGTATGTGTCAGGACCGATCGGTGTGTTGCAGCTCTGAAGAATGCACAATGTTTCCTCTATTTAAGAGTTAGACTGGCTGCCTTGGCTGAGAGAAAAGAGAGAGAATAGAGATAAATAGGAGTGGAAAGGTGGGAAAGAGAAGCTAAGAAAAATATTGGAGAAATGTTTTATCTACAGAGCAAAGACCAAAATAGGGTTTCATTTGTGAATAACACGTCCTGTTTTTCATCATAGCTTCTAAACCCATATAGAATATCATATGAATGCATGGCCTTATCTTGTGCTTTAATGAACATGGATTTCCATGCATGTATATGAAACCAGCGTGTGCCAGCGTGATATGTCACTCTTTGGTGTTTCCTATGCTGATGTTATTTTCCTGCTCAGGGTTGGCACTGCTCTTAAAGGACTCATTTCTATGCTCATGGCAATAAGATGCTTTCACCTGAGTCCATTTCTACTTGTGCTGCTATAGAATTGCTAACATAAAGTAGGTAGGTAATGACAGACATGTTAAATTGTCAGGTCACAGTGCTGACAAAGCTTTCTCTAGTTCTGTATAAGAGGTTGGGAATGTGTGTTGTGGATTAATTTGTAATTGAACTGGACAGTGTGCTTTTGTTGAGCTGCACCAACCACCACAGTGTTGAGGTCAATCTTGCCCTTAATCACAGTTCTACCTCAAAACACTGTATTCTTTACTATTGGTCATTTTGTGGGAGTTCACTCTCGCCCACCACAGCAAAAATCAATGTAGTCCGAGCTGAGCTCAGGTGGACAGAAAATGGCTGTTTCTTTCTCACTGACCAAAGATAATGCTGGAGAATATTAAGGGCAAATATACCTTGTTATTAATAACCTTTTCAACAGACTTAAGTGGCTTCATCCTTTCCAAGACTGAAATCTGTCTTATTCATACCTCAATCCTTCTCTTCTTTCTTGTTGGCATAACAAGAAAGAAGACAAACCTATCATTAGTGAGATGCACAACTCCCATATCATGTGCAGCCAATTAATTGTAAAGCTGACGTTTCTCTATAAACAACAATCATGCCATGGCAAATGCTCAGAAAATGGTGGATTTTCCACAGTCATAAAAAAGAACACTGTTACACTGCTGCAAGAAAAACACGTATTATCAAAGAATCTGAACATCATTTTAACAACTGACATCAGACTAATGAGTGCACATTATTTTTTGGCTTTAAAATGCTCACTGAAACATTAAGTGTGACCTCTCTGTCAGAGTAAAGCCCAGTGGTGAGTGTGTGGTGTTGTAATAAGAGCTGGCTGTGGGTTAAGGATGAGGAAAAGAAAGCTCAGGACACTGTGTCTCAGACACAAAGGGCGACTGGCCATGCCATGCTGGAAGAGGAGGAAAACACTCTGGCACCATAAAGATTGAGAGCTCTGTAAATTAGTTCAATTACCAATTAATTCCACTGAAAATGAAATATCCAGATAATTATCCATCCATCGTCAACCGCTTATCCTGCGTACAGGGTCGTGGGGGGCTGGAGCCTATCCCAGCTGACATCAGGCAAAAGGCAGGGTACACGCTGGACAGGTTGCCAGTCCATCGCAGGATCCAGATAATTATCCCAAACTTAAATATGGTCTTCCATAAATTTTTAACAAAATCAGGTCAGCTATTTTTATCATCATCAGACTCAATGTCAATTCTATTAATCAGCTAATGGCTGAACAAAAATAAATAATATTTAGCAAGTTAAAACATGGATTAAACACAAATAATAATAATTTAATATTATAAAACTGCTTATCCAAAAAAAATTAATGAATTTGAATTTTTGAATTGAATGAATTTTTTATTTTTTTTGCAATAATTCACCCTTGCAGTACTGCACTTTTGACTTGACTGGTGAAGAAATAAACTGAAGCACCAGGTGAAGAATTCCTGAATCCATGTCTCCTCCTTGCACCATGGGACTCAACACTACAGTGATTAAATTCTCCTGGTACTATAACATCACAACAACAGCATGTCTTGGTGAACTAGCAAGTGAGTTGAATGTACATGGGCAAGTCATTTGATGTGTCCTGACACACAAATCATGGCTGGTGTTGTGTGTTGGGGTGGGAGCCACTTTGTATGTTTCCCATTTACAGAGCTGGGTTGTGTACAAACACAGGATTTATTTTCAGGATGCACACACAGAATGGACAGCTAGCCGCTAAAGGTCGCCACCTAACAATAAATATAAACATGGTTTGTAATGATCTGCTTGCAGACATTTTTCTGATGAGGACAGGCTGTTGAGTACTGATTAAACAAACAAGACATAACATGTTAATTAGTGATCTTTGGAGGAACAGTGAACTGTTAGTTTAAATATACAAGATGAAAAATACCTGTATAAATCAAGATTTACCCAAAGGTAATCCCATGGGCATTTACAGTAACAGAACCAGACATCACTGACATTGAAAGCACATTAGCGACATTAGCTACATTTGCTGTTGTCCCCCTTCCTCCGTTCTCTTCCAGGTGCTGTCCTTTGTCTGTGGTGTCTGCTTGTGCCCCCCACCCCCCAATTCCGCCCCCCTGTCCGGCCTGGTGACAAATATATACACAAACATAAATTAAAAAATAATAAAGACATCAAAGGACTAAATTAAAACTACTTTGTTATAAGCAAAATCTGTGCACAACATGGTATCAAGCTCCTCATAGGGTATAAAAAATAAAAAATAAATAAATAAAAACATATAAATATATTGTACAAGAAATAACCTAGGTTCGAATCCTTGCTTAAGCCTGGGAACCTTAATTCATTCAAATTCTATATTCAAAGCTTTTCCTCCTTTAAATGTTTTGCTCCATAGTTGGTTGTGAGAAACACTATGTAATGTTTAGCACTACTGAAATTCTGTGATTGGGCTGTTATCATTTCACATGTAATCAACAATGTAATCCCTCTCGTATCCTTTTCTCTCATTAGGAACACAAATAGCTGCTCATTCTCCTCATATATTCAACCTGACCGCTCAGCTGACTTCCCCCTTTTTGCTTTTTCTAATTATCCCAGAATCCCAACAAGAGGTTTGAGACAGATTTTGCTTTGCAGGTTGACCTCTTCCCCTTTCCCAAGTGCTCTTTAGTCGGCTACAGCAGGTAATAGGATGTGTTGGGACTGGCTTCAGCAGATGTTGGAGGATGCTGGGAGAAAGGTTTCCTGAGTCCAGTGATGGACTCAGCAGACAGGCTATTTAGATGTGCCCCTCAACCAAACCTGATCTGTGATTGGTTGGGACTAGTTGGATGGCTGTTGCAGATGGGGTCATCCTCCTCTAGTTGTCACCAAGAAGACAACATCCTCTTCAGTAACTACAAACTTCCCAAGAGAAGGCAGAGAGGAGCAGAGGAGATACAACTGGGAGGAGGAGAGATCAGAACAAATGTTTAGAGAACAAGATTGCCATGAACATCTTGGAAAGAGAGAGAGAGAGGAGGTGGGAATAATTATATTAACCAATAAATACCTGTATTTACAGTAAAAGCTTGTTATTGTTTTTTTTAAATTACAAAGCATTTCAATTCAATTCAATTTTATTTATATAGCGCCAAATCACAACAACATTATCTCACAGCGCTTTTCATAAAAGAGCAGGTCTAGACCGTACTCTATGATGTTATTTACAGAAGCCCAACAGTTCCCACCAAGAGCAAGCACTAGGCGACAGAGGCAAGGAAAAACTTCCTTTTAAGAGGCAGAAACCTCGAGCAGAACCATGGCTCAGGGTGGGCGGCCATCTGCCTCGACCGGTTGGGGTGAAGGAGAGAGAGAGAGGGAGAGAGAGAGAGAGAGAGAGAGAGCGAGAGGGCAGGAGAGGAACAGAGAGAAAAAGAGAGGGATGGAAGGAGAGAGAGAGGGGAGGGAGGCAGCCTACACAATATACACACAGAGGTACAGACAGTAAAGGTGATGTTGCTATAGACTAAATGAAAAATGGTACAGATATTTATAGTAGTGTTAATGGTAACAGTCGTAATGTTAATGATTATAATAACAATAATAACAATAGGACTAGTAACAATAGTCGTTGCAGCAGTGGGTGTTGAGCAGGAACACAGGGGCAGCAGGTGACCCGCAGCCACAGATCCAGACTCCACAGCTCCAGAGCCAGAAAACCTGCAGGAAGTGATAGGAGGAGAGAGGAGAGGGACGAGAAAGCACAAGACTACCAGAAAGGGGAGAAGTTGTGTTAGTAACATGCAATAATGGGATGAGGTTGCATACAGAGGGAGAGAAAGCAGAGGAGAGAGGAGCTCAGTGCATCATAGGAAATCCCCCGGCAGTCTAGGCCTATAGCAGCATAACTAAGGGATGGTTCAGGACTCACCTGAGGCAGCCCTAACTATAAGCTTTATCAAAGAGGAAAGTCTTAAGCCTACTCTTAAATGTGGAGATGGTGTCTGCCTCCTGAACCCAAACTGGAACCTGGTTCCACAGGAGAGGAGCTTGATAGCTGAACGCTCTGGCTCCTAGTCTACTTTTGGAGACTCTAGGAACAAGTAACAAGTAACAAGTAACCCTGCATTCTGGGAGCGCAGTGCTTTGGTGGGGTAGTAAGGTACTATGAGCTCTTTAAGATAAGATGGTGCCTGACCATTAAGAGCTTTGTAGGTAAGAAGAATGATTTTAAATTCTATTCTG
>NC_060153.1:24147505-24148155 GCF_021292245.1 Micropterus dolomieu
CAAGACTTTCAAATGAGTTATAGTTTGGTTTAGGTTTAGAGCTGATTAGTAGGCTAGAGTCGAAGATAGCTGCAACTCCACCTCCTCGGCCTGTGCCTCGAGGAATGTGAGTATTAATATGACTGGGAGGGGTGGATTCATTTAGGATAACGTATTCTCTATCACCCAGCCAGGTTTCACTAAGACAAAATAAATCAATATCATAATCTGATATTAGTTCATTTACTAGTACAGCTTTAGAAGAGAGAGATCTGATGTTTAAGAGTCCACATTTAACTCTCCTATTCGTTTGCACTATTGCTCTTGTGGTTTTAATTTTTATGAGGTTTTTATGCACAGCTCCTCTTCTGTTTACCTTTTTAAATAATTTCAATGGTCGGGGGGCAGACACTATAGGATTTCACTAAGTAACTCCTGAAATGGAGGAGCAGAGAAGTGTGTTAGACTGCGACTCTGCGTAGGGTTTTGGGTGGGTAACTGCTGAATTAGAAGGGCAGAGAAGTGTGTTAAACTGCGACTCTGCCTCCTGGTCTCAACTCTGGGTTGTCATGGATTTGGTCCACTAATAAACTTGGCCAGATTTCTAGAAATGAGAGCTGCTCCTTCCCAAGTGGGATGGATGCCGTCTCTCCGGATCAGACCAGGTCTTC
>NC_060153.1:24148175-24189584 GCF_021292245.1 Micropterus dolomieu
CCCAATGGCGAGTAGTTCAGCAATACAAACTCAAAAGTTATCAAACAGTGGTCGGATAAAGAGGGATTCTGTGGGAACACCACTAAATGTTCAATTTCAATACCATACACCAAAACAAGGTCGAGGGTGTGGTTAAAACAGTGAGTCGGTTCATGAACACTGAGAGAAGCCGATGGAATCTAACAAAGAGATAAACGCAGTACTGAAGCTGTCATTCTCAACATCCACATGAATATTAAAATCCCCTACAATAATAACTTTGTCCGTTTTAAGGACTAAAGTTGACAAAAACTCTGCAAATTCAGATAAGAATTCAGAGTACGGGCCAGGTGCTCGGTACACTATAACAAAAAGAATTGGTTGCAGTGATTTCCAACTTGGGTGCGAAAGACTAAGAACAAGACTTTCAAATGAGTTATAATTTAGTTTAGGTTTAGAGCTGATTAGTGTGTTAAACTGTGACTCTGCCTCCTGGTCTCAACTCTGGGTTGTCATGGATTAGGTCCACTAATAAACTTGGCCAGATTTCTAGAAATGAGAGCTGCTCCTTCCCAAGTGGGATGGATGCCGTCTCTCCGGATCAGACCAGGTCTTCCCCAGAAAGTCTGCCAATGATCAACAAATCCCACATCGTTTGCTGGACACCACCTCGTGGTCTGTTAGAAACGTGAACAGGTTGATGGTGCCCCGTGGACTTTGAATGCTTACGACTATTCCTCCTTCGGACAGTCACCCAGCCCCGCCTCCTTCATGGCGGCTCAGGGGATGCCGGAGGACGGCTACCAGAGGCTAACTCAGGCCGTTCCGCACCGACTACCGGGGACTGGCTAGCTACAGTAGCTAAAGACTGATCTACCAAGGTGCGGAGCTGGACTTCTAAATCACTGAGCCTCGCCTCCATGTCTAAAAATAAACTACACTTATTACACGTACCATTACCGCTAAAGGAGGCAGAGGAGTAACTGAACATCTGACACACCAAGCAGGAGAAAGTAGGAGAGCGAGAGGGAGAAGGAGAAGCCATCGCTACCTGCTAAGCTAAAGTCACTAACGGCTAAGCTAGAGTACTGTAGCGTCAGCTACCAAAACTTTAGAACAACTATGAGATTGAACAGCAGTCACTAAAAGATGGAAAGAACTGTGAGTGCTTAGGCAAAATTACTGTAAAGAATAAGTGTTTAGCGGACAGTTGGCTGCTCTAATCTAACAAATGTAACTGTTATTTAGCGAGAGCAGCACAACACGGTACCAACACACAAGCACCGGAAACGGAAATGAGTCGACACGCTTACCGCAGTACGTCAACCAGGTCCAATGTTCTGCTGTGTGAAGCAATGAGTTAAGGTCCAGAACTCCTGTAATTTCACAGAGTAGAACAAACAATGACAGCAAACAGAAATAGGGAAAGGCAAAAACTGAAAACAAACCACAAACATAGACATAGAACACATCCCAAACGTTGACATTTTATGTATAAAGTTACAGAATTTTCTGAGCTCAATGCACAAACTTGTGATCCAAAAGTTGAGATTGGTCGACCTTGATCTACCCAGTCTACACATCTTGGAAGGCCCAAGATATGTTTATAGTAAGTTACTCATATACTATAAGGAAATAAGAGACCTTAAAAGTTAATACTAAAGTTTTTGAACAAATGTAGGATTGTGGACAAATGTACCAAGGAGTCACTTTAGCATATGGATAGTGTTCTGGACCATTCGCACAGAATGGTGGAAGTCTGAAATGATACACATAAAATGAAATGAATTACTATGGTTCATTAAATGAACCATAGTAAACACAAACTCATCATACTCAAAACAAACAACCAAAAGAAAAGGAGCTCCACCGCCTTCCAGGAGAGAGGTCACGAGGATTGACCAAACAGAAAGAGAGACCTGAAAAGAAAAGGAGAGAGAACAGGCCAACACCCCAGGCTCCAGCCCCTCCCCCCCAAATCAACGCCAATGTCTCCGGATATTTATCAATGGCCTCCACCTTAGCCTGCACAGGACGTACTTCACCCTGGCCTACAACCTTGCCAAGATAGGTCACTCTTGCTTTGGCAAACTCACATTTTGCAAAGTTGACAGTTAAATTTGCTGCTACCAACCGGTCAAATACAGGCTTGAGACGTTCAGCATGAACCTCCCAGGTATCACTGAACACAACAACATCATCTAAATAGGCTGCACATCCAGACAGTCCAGCTAACACCTTATTCATAAGGCTCTGAAATGTCGCGGGAGCACTTCTCAAACCAAAAGGCATTACAGAATAAGAAAACAATCCCCAAGGTGTGATGAATGACAATATGTCTTGCTCTTGCTGTTAATGGCACCTGCCAATAACCTTTCAAAAGGTGTAGTTTAGTCACAAACTTTGCACTTCCCACTTGATCAATACAATCCTCCATACGAGGCATTGGGTAACAGTCAGGTTTAGTGACCGCATTAACCTTCCTGAAATCTGTACAAAATCTATCTGAACCATCATCTTTATCTGCCAACAAACATGGAGAGGCCCAACTGGAACAAGCTGGCTCTGCTATTCCATTTTTTAACATGTACTCAACTTCCTTTTCCATCCGCTTACGCTTTCCCATGGGCATCCGCTGGAAATGTTGTTTGATAGGTTTTGCCTCCCCCACATCTATGTCATGCTCAATCATGTTGGTACATGATGGTGTATCTGAGAAAAGAGACAAGTGAAAGTTAAACAATTCCACCAAATCAGTCTGCACCGTTTTTGGCAAATAACCCAACTGACTGTCTAAGTGAAGCAGGTACTCAGAATTATTAAGTCTCCCTGTGAGAATAGGCTCCGAAGGAATATCAAAATCTTCTGAGGGCACACCTACAATCGTGGCTACTGGTCTCACAGACTGTCCGTTGAAAATAAAAATGTTCCCCCCTCGGAGTCAGAAAAAACAGAATGATAGGGCTTCAATAAGTTCACATGACACCACTGAACTTTCTTCTGTCTGGTGTGCAAACCAAATAGTCCCTTTCGGACATGCGGCTCTTAACTGTGTAAGGCCCACTAAACTTTGCCTGAAACAGTGAGCCTACCATAGGCAACAAAACCAAAACTTGATCCCCAGGCTCAAATAGACGTGCCTCAGTTTTCCGATCGCACAACACCTTTATCTTTGACTGTTTGCAGCTAAGATTTTTGTGAGCAGTGGCACAGGCAATATGCAGTCGGCGGCAGAAGTTACCACTGGAACTGCCACTCCATCATGCAATGTGCTCAACACACCCTCTCTAAACTTTGAGGGTACCACAACCTGAACAACAATGTCCACCTGCATGTCATCCACTACACGAGACCACCTCCTTAACAGCAAGCCATCCCTAAGAAAATAGCCACCAGTAACACCCTTGAGCTCACTTTCTGGACCAACCAACTCATACAGTGACTTCAAAGTGGAATCTGCAGCTTGTTCCTTAATAAAGCCCTCCTTTGACAGAGATGGCAACGGGATAGAAAACAATTTAAATTGCTCCTTTCCCTCAAAACTCTGTTCTGTCTGAGAAGGTGATGTTTGAGAAGGGTGGATCTGTTCAGACCTTTCTGACTGCTCAGCCTTAGCTTTACTCTTTGCATGTGTCACAGCACAGGAAGAAAGCACTTCAGGATGGTTTTTAACCCCCTCCTCTAATTCCTCTGGTTGCTGTACAGGTGACCCTACATACACTAGTGGTGGGCCCTCCGTCCAATCTCGCGCCCCAGCCAAGTCATTTCCCAGAATAATCTATTAATCTAATCTATTCCCGGCATTGGCAACTGGGGATGGACACCCATTTGAACCTCCCCACATACCAGATCTGAGAAGAGATGGAAACGATGTGAAGGGACCCACAGAGGCACCAACTCCAAGCCCAAAACAGGAGATGTCCCAACTGTAGCTGTACCAGCTGAAAAAGTTAAAAAAAATTAAACTTTCAGTAGCCCCTATGTCACGCAAAATCTTAACGGGCATCTGAAACAAAAGGTGCATACATTTCATCAACCCCCTTAGCGTTAGCAGTCTTCAAGGGAACCACATGAGACTGAGACATGTTCAGACACCGTGACACTAAGCCTGCAGGCTTCACATATACACTAGGATCAGCTGATTTTAGGCCAGCCCTACTGATTGGACATTCCCCTTTCCAATGTCCCCGGTTTTTACATACATGACATATCATAGATAGATCAAACCTCCCATTTGTGCCAGGAACTTTCCTCACTTCAGCAGCAGCATCATGGCTAGCACTTTGCGACTTACTAGGCCTAAACCTAAAGTCATCCCTCTGTGGCCTTTCTCTATAAACCTGCCCAAATACTGAAACTCTAGCATGTGTTAAAACTCATCAGCAAGAATTGCAGCTGCTGATGCTGTCTTCACCTTTTTCTCATTGATATAGGTAGCAAGGTGTGCAGGCAATGAATTTTTAAACTGTTCTAACACTAATAAATCAGCCAAATCCTAATATTTCTGTACCTCAGAAGCAGAACACCAGCGAATGAACTGTGCCAGAATATCCTGTGCAAACTCAACATGGGTTTCTCTATCCCCTTTTTTCCAGCTCCTAAATTTCGGTCTGTATGCTTCAGGAACAAGCTCATATGCTTTTAGAACTGCACCTTTAACCTTAGCATAAACACCACTTTCAACTGACCCAAGGGCAGAAAATACTCTCTGAGCCTTGCCTGTGAAAACACACTGTAACATCAACGTTCTGTGACTATCAGGCCATCTCCTTTCCACTGCCACACGCTCAAACAATGTGAAAAAGGTGTCTGGATCCCTTTCATCAAATTTAGGCAAAAGCTGCAAACTTTCAGCAACATCCCAACTTGTAGACCCTCTTCTACCGCTGGTTATCAACGATTCATTTGCTTTTCCCTCTTTTATCAGCTCCAGCTTCAACTGCTCTACTTTTACTCTCTCCCTTTCCAAAGTTACCTCAACTTTTAACTTCTCATGCTCCAACTCAAAATGCAATCTCTCCTTCTCTATCTTTGCCTTTTCCCTTTCAAGCTCTAAATACTGTTCAAAGGACAAAGTTAAATCTCCAAGTTCAGGAACTACTCGAGCTTCTGAAACCTTAACTAACTCCTGCAGCCTGGCTGACAGAGCTAGCCTTTCTACAATGCCTCTAAGTTCAGCCTTTTTTGGCACCTTTTCAGTTTTTGACCAGCCCAAATGTGTTGCCAAATCCACCAAATCTGCTTTTGCAAACGGAGTTAACGTACTACGAGACAGCCTTTTCAGAAACTCTGAGACCAGCGTATTACTATGCTCAGCATCCATTTTTATTGCAGACATTAGCTATACAGAGTGAAAGCAGTTTTAGCATCCCATAGAGGAAAATAAGGCAGTGCGGGTCAACCAATATATAACCACAGGGAGATTGAATTATTTTGGAGCACCCCCTCCTAACTGCCTAACCCAAACTAACTAACTGATCCCTAGTCTTCATGTGTGCACTGGCGGTGGCTATTTATGCACCTACAAACCGTCTGTATTGGGGAAGACTAAATTGTCCCAGCCAATACTTCAAGGTGCTCCTGATTCAAAGCTACTAACTGCACGGACAACACACAAAAATAACAAAAGACTTTCAAAAAAACAAACCAGCAAAACTCTCCTTGTGAGATGCCTGCTGCTACAGCCTATCTGGGGGACGCAAAACATGCTCCAGCCAGACAGCACAAACAGCATCTACCCAGCTACAATCATCCCCACAGTCATATACTGGATAAACCCCACTCACTGTTTTTCCTGGATGCACAACTTATCTGTAGCTTATAGTTTTTCTCAGTCGCTTTGGTGCATTTCTCAGATCAGAATTGAAATTCTCAAAACTAATTGTTCAACCTCCGCATCATCTCGGTATCAGGCGGTGTTCTCTTGGAATCTTATATGTTTACAAAACTTACTGTCTCCACAGATTAGAGGACAGATACATGAGACCATTGGATGTATATAGGCAAAGCATTGGAGTCTGAACATAGCAGACTGGCTGATCAGATTTAGGCCAGTTAAAAATAATCTTCTAGGAAAAGCCCATAGACACTAAGGGAAAGGCAGAGAAATCAACCTTTTTTGGCCTCAAGAAGGTTTTGTCAGATTTGGCTTGTTACTACGCTGTGTTGCTGTATGCTGTTACCATTCTCCCCGAATAGGCTCAATAAACAATGCTGTGTATGTCATCATGAGTCTCTGAGAACTTCTTCATCACACCTGACACCTAGCTCACTTTATTTCCGTAACAGTAACAGTGATACAGAATATTTACAGAATAAGTATTTTTTGGATGACTTGACTTAGAATGACTAACTACACTTTCAAACTCGACAGAAAGAAAATGAAACTCACCAAAACCAATGTGGTCATTGTTTCCACAATCACCCAACTCTGGTTTGGTGGGAATAAACCCTTACTTCATTGAGTTAAATGTGAAAATATTCTGTCTCTACACGCTGTTGCTGCCTCTTTTGATGCCTCCATCTCTCTCCTCTTCCGCTCTCTCCTAAACTTGAGCTTAGCTTGTTTATTTATGTCTGTGAAATTATTGTTCTTTGTCCGCTCCACCTGAAAAGACCTTTGAGTGTTTGCCACGCCATTAGCTTTTGCAGTTTGTTACTAATTAACTTGCATGATGAAATAAAGGATAAATAAATATTAGTCTTACTCTTCCTCTAACCTTGTGGAACCCTCCCAACCTGTCTTTCTCAGTCCAGAGCCATCCTTGGTGCTGCAGACGTCCCCATCACCAGCTCTACCAGCATGAACCAGTGCAGCTGTAAAGGTTATATGTAAATGACTGCATTATAATGTCAAGCGTCATTCTCATAAGAGAAAAGTGAGTCTCATGGATTTTTAATGTAGAGGAGAAATCCTTTAAATTATATTGTAATTATCAAGCTATGCCATAATTTTCTGAGGACAACATCATACGTTAATTTAATCTGTGTCATACATTGTATACTGTGCAGTGTTTAAACTTTAGACTCAATACTGGCAATATTTTCCCAACAATTCCTCTGTGTACTCTTATTTTAAAATGCAGTCTAAAATTTGTGCCAAGAGCGGACAGTAGGTGTATATCATTTCAATAAATCTGAGTGAAGGAGACAAATTCACAGCTCTCTATCACAAATCTGATGGCAAAGAGCACTCAGAGGTCTGTCTGCGAGCACTTTAACTCATCAGCTGTCTGCACTGTAGGTGTGGTGAGGATGCAGGATACACACACACACAGACACGCAGATTATGTGATAGCAAACCCACAGACATCCACACGCATACACACACTTAAGTGCATATTTATGCAGACAGGGTATGTATGTTGTACATAAATGCCTTGTTAAGCACATAACTAACACACACACACATCCTATGCTTGTCAGACTGGAGGCTTGATTGCCCTCTGGATGACAAGAGAAGATGATCTGTAGACTATTCCTTGGGCTGTCATCAGCTCAGGACATAAATGTGGGGGTGGGGAAACAAATGTAGTGGTGCCAAGTATTGTATTATATTTTCTGGGAACCGTGCTTGGCAATAAACTTGAAAATGTAATGAATTACTCTAGAAAGTAGTTAAAATGAATTACATTACTTCACTAATTATTCCAAAAGTAACTACTTGTTAAGGTGTGTTCACACTGAAAGCAAATCCAGCGTTTTGGGCGGCTTGATTACATACAAAGTCATTGCAAAGACGAATTTGCTCCGAAAGAGGCATTTGTCGTGACATTCGCTGGTTCACACAAGTTAAAATTTTTCAACTTGGGCGAGAAATTTGCTTGACGCGATGGTGCGAAAGCCAATCATTGGTGAGATTGTCCAAACCGGCAGGTTCGGAGTGCTGTTTGGAGAGGACCTGGCGAACGGTGTAATGACAATATGGCAATATGGCAGATGGAGAGCTGCTAAAGAACGGGGAAGTGGCGAGCGGCGTTGCAGCTTTTGGACAAATAAACACCCGTAGTCGGTCTGGATTATGCTTTGACAACTACGCCGTTTACTCGCAAGAGGAGCTCAGAGTTAACTGCTTTTATTAAATTAGCTTTTTACTTTAGTTTTTGGGATTACAACTTGATTTATTTTCACTCGCGCTTCTCGGCAGCTAGATTCCGTGCACATCCGGTTCCACTGTTGTTGTTCAGATGGCACCAGAGTTCTGCTGGACTACTACTTCATATTTATATAAAAAACAAAATTGGACATTACTTGGCGAAAAGAAAGCGAGGAAGTTGAACTACCTGGTGAGTTCAGAAAATATGAGTCTGTATCTTTATTCCAGCTATCGTTGTACTTTACTGTGAACAGGTTAGCATAGCACAGCCCAGCTTGATCCGAACTCCATTCAGAAAACAAACATTTTAAAAGTTGTTGTCCTGCTGACTTACTGACACACCTGACAAAGCATGAATTCAAATGTCTAACAAATAGGTATTATATTGCATTATGTTGTACTGTCGGCATCATTTTGATCCTTTTATTACAAGTAAATCACAGCAAAAGGTTTACTTTGGGTTCATATAGCTTTAGTATTTGTGGGTTGTGTTAATTTGCTTATCGCGTTGTGCGTGAACTAGGGCTGACCCCGAATAGTCAAAGATTCGATGCTTCGATGGATGGAGCCTGATTCGACTGTCAATCTCACAGTCAAAGCTTCGCAGCAAAACAAGGATCATGCCATTTTGGCGCTATTGGGGTGCTCAACGTCTGATTTTACATAGAACTACCAGTTTTCTCCCAATAAGTTAATATACAGCCTATTACAAAATACATTTCAACGTTTAATGCTGTAAATAAAAAAAAAGAAAAGAAAAAACCTTTCAATAAATGTTTTTAAAGTGTGTGAATAAATCCAAAATTGTAACTCTAACCCTGGGTCGTCAGTGCGCATGTGTAGGCGTAGCGTGTAGGTAGTGAGAGAGAGAGACAGACAGAGAAAATGGTCTTCAAAAAAGACTCACTTTAGCTGGAAATGTCCAGTGTAAATTGAATGACTAGAGATTGCAGCTCTGCAGCTTCTCAAGATCAAAGCGACCCCTCGGCTCGCAATCGCCCTGCACAAAAATATGCTTCGACTATCAGTCGACTATAGGCAGGGCGATTCTGATTCGACTGTGTAAATCCTTAGTTGGGGACAGCCCTACTGTGAAACTCGCGTGAGTAAAGCAAATATTAACTTTGCTTTCAGTGTGAACACACCTTTAGACTACTTAGGTTAATCAGCAGTTCCATCAATGGTGCCTTTAAATAACTCCAAAGCCTCCACAGCCACTCATCAACCTCTGGATTTAAACAGAAAACGAGACATTGTGGTTCAACAAGCAGCAACTTTATGATTTGGTTTACTGCCCATCAACAGCTAGCTTAGCCCTGCTAACTCTGGAGTTCATCTGGAGATAGCTCCGCTATGATGTACTAAAAGGTGGCGCAAGCCACAGAAAGAGCACTCTGGCTCATTTCATCTTTTTGGTATGCTCACCAGGCGATTCAGGTGTAACTCAGGGTAAGATGAGTGTTATTGTGATTAATTGGCTAGCTGTAATGTAATTACTAACTTTCAAATGACAAAAGAAAAGTAAAGAAAAATCACATTACTGCTAGCGCCCATCATCGTCTAGGAACAGGGTTTTATCGTATCATTTAACAGCTGCTCAGACAACTGGCAACTTCTTTTAGTCACATAGGATCCCTTTGCTGTTCTGCTGAGGTTGGGGTAATAATCAGAGGAATATTACATTTGATAGGAGTAGGCATGTGTATGTTTGTGTATGTATTCAAGGGTACATGCTGAGCACAGGCAGAGTGATGGAGACTGTGCTGAAGACCCTAAGGACAGGTAAGAAGTCTTTGCATTTGCTTCCTAATGTATTGTGATACAACATTATGTCCCCTATTGCCTAGCAACACAAACATCACCAGTGGTAATCGTGTCAGTCCAATTTATTGACTCTCACAATGATTCACCAAAAGTGCCATGTTACGATCCAGCTTTAGGGATAAATGGATATCAAGAAAATTAAACCAGGTCCCTGGGGTATCCAGGCCTGTGATAAACTAACGGAAATCAATCGGGGCTCTCTCATTAAAGCAATAATCAACTACGTCTTCTGAAGTTGCATTGATTGGAAAACAGTTTGAGTGACAGCCATGCTAACCTCAGGGGAAGTTAAGATGAGTCATGGTGAGTGGGACTTTTGAAGCACCCTCTGTGTCACTTGTCATATACCACCTCCTTGCTTTGATCTGGTGGGACACCGCGGGTCACATGTCGAGACACTGTCCAAATGATCCACAAGATGATGGCCAGAGTCATACACTGACATGCTGCACTGTATATTTACTGCGAGGCGTTTGATTACTAGTATGAATAGGGGAAAGGTATTACATTTTTATACAGCTTTTTGAAAAAGATATGTTTTTGACTCCTGCACTTATGTGTGACGTTTGATCAGCAGTCCTTCCCCAGAAGATTCATGCTTGCATTACTCAGGATCTATTGCCACACCTGCCCCGGTCTCTCTGAATCTCAGAGTGAGTCTCCCCACAATCTCTTTGGAAGCTTCAGGACACCGATCTCTCCACCCACGGTTTACTCTGAGAAAGTTGCTTCCGCCCACCTACGGAAACACTTTCCCTCAGTAAGTTATTAAACACAACTCCCCCCAGTCATGGCAATATTTGCTCATCACCTGTGTGTGTGTGGTTTCATTTCACTTTCATAAAACTAAATAGAAATCCCTGTGGGGAGGAAAATATTTGTTCACCTTATGAGTGTTTGGAGGTTTGTGTATGTGTGTGCATATGTGTGTGTTTGGTATCATTGCCCACTGGCCATCCATATTGTCCCTCGGTTGTGAAGGAGAGTGAATGCTTGCGCAGTTAGCTGCCACTACTCTCCGGCCCCCCCTTTTTACTGTTTTTTAGTTTATTTTAACTGTCCTTGATTTTTTTTAACTGATGCACTCTGGCCTGATCTCACGCTGTTTTAACTGACCCTTGAAAGTTTAGTCTGATCTGGCCACGTCGGCATATGATTAGATTATCCGGTGTTGTTGTTTGGACTAGCTTACCTGTAACGTTACCACCGGGGCTCCTGCTCCCCACTTAGCTGCTATCTCTGCCTGCTTGGCTCAACACCGGCGCCGGCAACAATATGGATCAACAGGATGTTTGTGTCATCTGTGCTCTCCTGGACTGCCCTGTCTTTCATGCTGGCTCCAACGACAGCGATACTCCAATACACAGCGAACTCCTGCAGCTACGCTTCCACCTTTCTGACCCACCGTCGGCGCTGCATTGATTATGCTCATCATACCCATCAGAAGTACATCCACCGTGGATCCCGACGGAGTTTCTACATCAGCAATACAATCCATCTGGTTTTCTACTCGTCATCCCCCCCAAGAACTCCACACAAAAAGTTGACCACAGTGTCATAGCCAGCCTAGCCAGGTCAGCTAACACCAACATCCAACATGGCCACAACAACGTCAGCTTCGGACTGCTCAACACCCGCTCTCTAACGGACAAGGGTCCTCTCCTCCAGGATCTTCTGAGTGTAAGTTTGATTTTCTGTGTTTAACTGAAACATGGCAACAACCTAATGACTTTTCACAGCTGAATGAATCTACTCCCCCTGGGTTTGTTTACATCTGTCAACCCCGTGACTCAGGCAGAGGGGGAGGTCTCGCCATAATATACCGCGAGAAGTGGAAAATCTCCCCTGTTTCTATACCTTCCCACAGTTCATTTGAATCTATTGCCTTACAACTGAACGGCCCTATTCCAACTACAGTGGCCACTATCTATCTATTGTCCACTCAAGCCCAATACTCACTTATGGATATTATTATTACTTATTGGATTGAAGCAACATATTCACTTTCCCACTCACTCCAAAGGTCATGTTTTGGACTTTGTTTGCTGCTCTGGTGTCACTCCTCATGGTTGCACTACGGCTGACCACCCCATTTCTGATCACATGTTAATTTCTTTTAATGTCAATTTAACACTGTCCAAAATAAAACTGCCACGTGTCGTTTCATTCAGAAATATTAAGGACATTAATTTAAACACTCTCTCTAGTGAAATTGACTGCCTCCCCAGTATAAACTGTTTTTCCAACCCTGATGAACTGGTTTCTCACTACAACGATGGCCTACAAAACATTTAAAATTTTGTGGCTCCTTTAAAAACCCGGACTGTTTCCTTCACCCATTCTGCCCCATGGTTTACATCAGAACTACGCCAGCTCAAGGTCGTCGCCTGGAACGCCTTTACAAGAAAACTGGACTCATTGTCCACCAAGAAATGTACAAAAACCACATTCTCCACTACAAGGACACTCTTTCTACAGCCAAATTATTATGCAGATATAATCAGTTCAGGCGAAGGTAATACCAGAACCCTGTTCTCCATGGTCAACATCATACTACAACCACCGGACTCTATCGCGCCTCATCTGTACTCATCTGCTTACTGTAACTCCTTAATGTCATTTTTTAATTCCAAAGTACACAAGATTCATCAGCAACTAACTACTAATACTTCTCACAGTCTGTCCTTTTCAGTTCTCCCGACCTGCTCACCCTCTCTCTCTTCCCAAATAACTACCATTATACATTGCTCTCTCACCTCTGGTATTGTTCCCTCATCTCTAAAATTGTCTCTAGAAAAACTCCTATACTTAAGAAACCTGGTGCAGACCCCAACAATTTCAACAACTTCCGTCCCATCTCTAACCTACCTTTTCTTTCTAAAATCCTTGAAAAAACAGTTGCATCTCAGGTCCATGCACACATGTCTAACAATAACCTCTATGAACAATTCCAATCTGGTTTCCGTCCCTGCCATAGCGCAGAAACAGCGCTGGTAAAAATCACCAATGATCTTCTCATGGCAGCTGATTCTGGACTACTAACTATTCTCATCCTCCATGATCTGAGTGCAGCCTTTGACACCATCTTTCATAACATCCTCCTTGACAGATTAGCCTCTATTGTTTTCACCGACACACCCTTGGACTGGTTTAAATAATATCTCTCTGGCCACACTCAGTTTATCCAACTCAAACTTTTAGAATCAGAGCTATCCCCTGTTATTACCGGTGTTCCCCAGGGCTCTGTCTTGGGGCCTCTTCTGTTCATAATCTATCTGCTTCCTCTTGGCCATATCTTTTGTAAATTTAAAATCCATTTCCACTGCTATGCGGATGACACCCAGCTCTACCTGTAAACCAAACCTACCTCATCTCTCCCACCCACCTCCCTCTCTGATTCCCGGAACGGAACTCAAATCCTGGTTCTCTTGCAACTTCGTCAAACTTAACAGTGACAAAACCGAGGTTCTCCTCATTGGCACCAAATCCACTTTGACTAAATCTGACAGTTTTTCTCTTACCATTGACAACTCCACAGTTTCCCCCTCCCCTCAGGTCAAGATTTTGGGTGTGATCCTCAACAGCACACTTTCATTTCAAGCTCACATTAACAATATCACTCGGTCTGCATACATCCATTTACGTAACATTAATCGCCTCCGACCGTCTCTCTCACCCACTAGTACAGCCATTCTCGTTCACACACTGGTCACATCCCGCATTGATTATTGTAATTCTCTTCTTGTTGGTCTTCCTCTCAAATCCATACATAAACTTCAACTGGTTCAGAACTCTGCTGCCCGTATCATCACCAGAAGCCCTTCTATTAATCATATTACTCCTGTCCTTCAGCAGCTTCATTGGCTCCCAGTTAAATACCGCATTGATTTCAAAACTCTGCTCCTGACCTTCAAGGCCATTCATAAACTCGCTCCTCGGTACATCACTGACCACCTTCATATTAACACACCCACCCATACCCTTAGGTCTTCATATTCTAATCACCTCACTGTCCCTCCTGCTCGTTTGACCACCATGGGGTTCAGAGCCTTCAGCCGCTCTGCCCCTCATCTCTGGAAATCTCTTCCACCAGACATCCACAACACTGACTCACTTTCCATTTTTAAATCCCGCCTGAAAACACGTCTTTTTAAACTGGCATATCCCACGTGATCACTCTTTCTAAATCTTTGTTTCCAGTTGTTTTGTACCCTGATTTTATGCACTGTAATTATAGTTAATTTTATCGATTATTGCTGTACTCTTTAATTATGTTTTGTAAGGCGACCTTGAGTGTTCAGAAAGGCGCCTATAAATAAAATGTATTATTATCATTATTATTATTATTATTATTAAAAGCACAGCGGTGACTTAGGTCACGTTGAGGTGTCACACTGACGTTCAAAAATTACATCGTGCTAAACAGCAGCAAAAGCATCTAAAGATTTGTTGGGTTTTTTTGTATTTTTCTGCCAATTCCAAGCTTCTCCTTCTTACAAGTTAGGGTTTAAATGCAAAAACTGGCAAAAGTCCAAAACACAAGACAAATAACCTCCTATTTTAAGCAGCAGCACATTAACAAGCTGTGAGCTGTGTCAGTGTCCGGACAGCAGTGCACAACAGCATTTGTCGAAGCGGGACTAAATGTTCTCCTCTCAGCCAAGTGAAACCAGACTGCAGTCTGCCATTGATTTCTCATCCTGGATAGTGACTAACTACCTGAAGGCTGATGTTATTGCTGAGTGAGGGTGTAAAGTTTGCATTAAACTGGTGCTGTTTGTATTGAGCTGCTTAATATTTACAGCACTTGGCGGGATGTTTGTTTCCTGAGTTCAGTAGAAACTGACCTCAAAATGTTTCCCTCTTTCAGCCAATCTAATAGTTAGTATATTTCAGTCTACACCAAGTTATTGATGAGCAACAGACCAACATTGCCACCATCTAGAACCACAGCGCTAGCGTGACTAGAAAAATGTTGTTGAAAGCTGTGATTTAAAATTTCTCCTGCAATTTTGCAGCAACGACCACATTTTTCCTGAGAAAAATATGATATATTATCAGGAGTAAAATAGTGTTCTTTGTTTGCATACTTGCATACAAATAATGTCACTGCTGAAATAAACAATTTCTGTGTTCACTGGAGACACATAAAGAGACAAAGAGTGAGAGAACCTAAATGTCAGTGGCTTTGTGTCTCCCATCACCACCAGTAATCCCCTGATCCCAAAGGCCCAGCGGTGGTTCTCAGTAGCGGTCCCTGCAGGTGCCTGTCTTAGTATTATTCTTATTAAAGGGTTCTGTGTTGTGCATTTCCCAGCTCCCTGTGCAGGCGGAAGGCTTAGTAGGTGCAGAGCCAGACACTTATCCTTTGAGCTAGGTAGGGAGTTGGTTAAGCAGGCAGGGGGTTAGATTCTCAGCAAGCGAACGGTTGTTAAACCAACCAGAGCAAAGTTTAGTCAACAGATTGCTGGTATAACTTCTCTTAGCAAGCCAGAGAGGTAAGCCAGCATGCCAGACAATTAGGGGTTGAAGAGCGAGCAAGGCAGCTATCCAAACACTCGAGGAAGCCAAGCAGACAGACAGGCAGGGATAGAAAAACTGTTGAGGCAGGTGTAGAACTAGGCTTGGCAATGTCACACTGTCTGTATGTCTAGAGGGTTGTCAGCCAAACTGTCTGGTGTTTGCGTGCGTGGAGAAGGGGTGGGGCACACTGAGGTGGCAGCTGCATACCAGAGCATGAGGGAAATCACTGTCAGAATGCTAGAGATGTGTGTCAGCCCTGACCCCAGAGAATGACCAGTCGGATTAGCAGGCCTGCATCATGTTGAGACACTCTGTGATGTGTGTGTGTGTGTGTGAGTGAGTGTGTGTGTGCGTGTGTTTGTGTGTGTGTGTGGAGGGGATATGACTATCAAAATGTCACCATATTGACAGTGAAAGCTTGGTTCCAAATTATCTTTGAGTGCATTGGTAATCACACACGTGTGAGTTCATGACAACAGATCTATGTTTGTTTGTCTTTAGTCTGGCTTCTAATATTTCACAAACTAAGCCTGTCTTCATCACACGCACACACACACATACACAAGCAGGCAATAGGCTTAGTGGTTTCATCCATATTTTTCACTTTGCTGTTATATTGATGTTTGCTGTCAGTGCAGCAATCTTCTCCACTTTTCAGGAGACCAGCTCAGTATATGAGGTCACTACGGTATGTAAACAACATGTTTATCCTTGTCTGCAGACCTTTCTGCTGCTTTGAAGCAAGAAGCATTAAAATCGTGTTTTGTTTAACCTACAGTAGGACAGCTTGTGCTTCTACAAAAAATAAATATTACAGGATGACACAACATCCTTACTAGAAAATATTTTGAATGTCCTGTAATTTCACTTTTGCACTGTACAGCTAAGACAAGGGCTAAAATCTAAATTTTATCTATATTAGAGTTGCACTGAAGGCAATGATTTTTAAGGAACATATCATTTTGGTTTTATTTTCTTAGGTATTGAAACCCATTGTGCCACTACCCCAACACAATGGATATGAATGGAATTTAGCTTTAGGTGCTTACAGTAAAAAAGAACACTAGAAACAGAAAAAAAAAAAACACTTCAAGGTGAACAGTACAGTTCAAGATATTTGTAGGTTCAGCACTATATCAATGGTATGATTTTCTAATGGAAGCATCTATTTTGTGATCAAACTTTTTTTTCTATTAAACAGAAAACATTTAACAACACGAACAGAAGGGCAACAGACAATTTAGATATAAAGATGAATAAGAAGGTCTGTACACAGTAGGTGTAAGTAAGTGTGAATTTTGCATCTTGACAAAGACCCTCTTCGTCTTCTTTAAACTAAGGAGATGCTCTTTGTTATTACATGAAGACAACTCTTTAGCGTCAACTCCAGAATGTCATGTCCCGTCTTGCCCAACACTATAAAATGTGCATTTAGTGTACACACAAACACAAAATCCTTCCTCTTTCTAACAAAATGTCTATAATGCTATAAGCTTGTCTGAGAGCAGAGCTTCATCATGTCAATTGTTAGTTGACGAGCTGTAAACGTCTTCCAAGTTCACGTGTGAAGAAACCACACATTTGTATCAATGCTTATGGGGAGAAATAAAGAATGAAACAGGTGAGGTTTGAAGAAAGAAAGATATAAAGGAATATGTCAGGATGGCTTTAAGGTCAAGCATTCAGAACAAATGGAGTAATCTTGGACGGCATGTAGTTCAGGCAGCCTGAGCTTGTGTTTCAGTATGCTGCCTGAGCACTGCGTCTGAATCTCCATAGAGGAGGTGTCAAATGGCCTCTGCAGTAGTTACTATCCAGACCTGCACTACTTCTAGATACCTGCTGCTGTCACGGCCTGCTGTGGGAATGTGTTTGCATGTGCATATGCAGGGACGTTTGTGTGCATGCCTTCTTGTGTACCTGCCTGTGTTTTTATTGATGCTATGTTTCATGTGCATGAATATACTGTGTGTGTGTGTGTGTGTGTGTGCCATATGGCCAAAAACTCTGCATCAACTATGCTTATATTTTGTGAAATGTCTTTTTTTTTAGTATGTAGAGAATGTGTATGTAGTATGTAGAGAATGTGTTATGTGTCATAGGAATACACTTTTATGTGTACATTGAACCTGCCTGTGGCAAAAACTTCCTTTTGAGGACAATAAACTATATATGCCCTCTTCGTGTGCTTACTGGGAAATATGTTTAAGGACATGTTGTTAAGGATATGTTTATGGACTTCATTTCCCCCTCCCTAAGAGAGAGGCAAGGCGTCATAGAGGTATCAACTCTGGCAGACTGTGTTGGTGCTGATGGTGAAACAGACAATAGCCAAGCCTCTTATAGCTCCTCTTGAGGGAAATACCCATAAAAGGTTAGCAAAAGTCACCTCTTAGATGGCTCTCTCAGACTATTAATCATGTTAAGATGATTACGTAAAGGGAATTATCTATCAAAGTGGGCTCAGGCAGGGCACAAGAGTAATTTAGGCTTCTTTTAGCATAGGACTTGGTTGAAAATGCTTTTCATGGGCACAAAAGAGCCCAGCTTATCCATCCAAACAAAGGCTGCATAGAACGTCACATAAACCAAAAGTTCAAAGGTGGAAATTTCAACTAAATATCTTGAATTTTTTCTTCTACTGGTCTCTGCGGTTACATTCTTTTAGATTCACAGACCTCTGTCTCTGTGGAGAAAGATCAATATCTCTACAAGTATAGTTACTTGTCACTGCCGATTAAAGCTGCGCTAATCAATATTTGTGTATTAAATATTGATCAAATTACTATGTGTAATGTGATAGGAGCCACTCAGTGACAAACCCAACTCTGCAGCATCTAAGCATATTTCAGCTCATTGTTTTAGGTTTTCAGCCTGCAACATTACTGTTTTGGTTTTCTCTTACTGCCCTTATTAACCTTGTGTCCTGCAGCAACAGGCTGTTGTTTTTAGTTTTCTAATAAACCCACTGATCGCCATCTGCCAGATTTTTCCCTCAGGAGATTATGCCAAAACAGAGCACAAAGAGGAGTTGGTAATGGACCTAACATTTACCAGATATCAAACAAACAAACAAACAATAAAAAAGCTATTATTGCTGTCCACTTCTTGGAACATGGACCACCTGGCGAGTGCTTGATGTTGATGGGGCAGGTCTCTGTAACGATGTGGGCTGGTCAACATGAGTCCAGACCGGATCTTTAATAATATAACACTTTTAAAGGGGTCATTCTGCTTGAATACTTTTAGGCTCAGACTAAGTAAGCCTGATCTTGGAGTGCTAGCTAATGTAGCCTGTCCAATTTTCTGCTAATTTATCTCAAATTGTCTCTAATAATAATACAAGATCTAAAGTAGTGCACTGTCGCCTCATGGAAAGAAGGATTTAATTTCCACATGGGGGCAGAGTTTGCATGTTCTCCCTGTGTTTGCATTGGTTTACTTTCGGGCTTCCCCTGCAATCAGAAACATGTATTGGCGCTATCTAGCAGACTTTCAGGAACAGCACCACACCTCAATCACACCAATCCCAGCATAAATACCCACCTAACCCATCTCCTCTTTTTTGCTCTCATATTCTGCACCAGAACCAACACCAAGCAAAATCACCTCGAGCACGCTATGCTATAATTCCGTAATATAAAATTACTACATGTAAGTGACTTCATCCGTCACTTACCTCATCTGGAGAATGGACTCCATCTTGCTATCCCTATCGGACAACAAACTATTGAAAGCTAGCTAATACTGTGTTTATCAGTGGCAGAGCGCCAACGTTAATGAGCTAAAAATATCTGTGAGCCACTTGTCTGTAGTTACAGTCGTTGCGTCTAAAATTTATTAAACCATTAAACATGTATATAAACATGAGCTGACTCAGTAACACGGCTTCCTGGCCAAACAAAGTTATCTTGCTCCTTTATCAAATGTGAAATGTTGCAGTTATACATAAGTTAAACAAATCTCAAAGTTGCAAGTCCTCGTTGTAGACAATCATATAGTATTAGATGCATTCAACAGCAGGTCACTGAATCACATTCTTATTCTCTCTCACTCACTCTGTTGAAAGATGGCTGTAAATGAGGCACTTTCTAGCAACAAATATTTATTGATGTGCAGTTGTTTAGATGTTCTGTAATCTAAGGCTTTTTTAAAACAGAATCCATTCAGGAAAAGGGGTTATACCCCACATACATAACAGCTTTCAAATTCACAATCAAATTAGCTTTATTGGCATGAATGTATATCAATATCAGGTTGTTCAAAGTGTGGTTTATACAGGAAAAGGGTCTACTATCCAAATTATCTTCAAAATATTGGCTAATAAATAGGCTCTTTTTTAATATCAGTCAGGCTCTACTGTTAACGGGACAGTTCACTTATATCCTACAGCTCAAGATAGCAGAAAGGCCAGCAACAAAAGCAAAAATGGAAGTCAACCAACATGGGAATTCCGGGCCTCCAACTCTCATGAGGACTTCCTGCAACAGTAACAGCTGCCCATATCATACATACCAGCAGCCCACATCAGCTCCCCTGCGATCCAGCTCCAGCAACTACGTCAGCCAGCCTTAGCAAGGAAACCTCGCACCGGGGTGCCAGTGGCTACTCCCACCAACCGCAGCAGCTCTTGCTGGGGCTCCTGGCACCGGCATGGCAGCACACCCAGCTTTCTACTTCCACCAACCACAGCAGCGGGCTTAAGTAGGGGCTCCTGGCACCTAGATGCCAGCGTAGCTAGAGTGGTCTGCAGTGACACTGGCACATGTAGTTGACATCTCTGAGTCAAAGAGTCATTCAAATATATCTTACCAACAACATGCCTCACGTAGTCAAGTTCGGTCAAGACTGACGACAAATCTGGAAATGATGCTGTACATCTGCTCACAATCAGTAGAGGGTTCAATAATACAGTCTAATATATTACCCCCAATACCAACAAAGGTAAACTTGGAACCAACACGACAACACTGCCAGCCATTTATGGAGCAACCAACACAGGAATTCTGGGGCACTCCAGTGAAGAATACTCTCCAGTTCTCATATAAGTTATGCTAGCACCATATATGCTAACCTCTTAAGCATCATTGTTTTGAGGAAACAGTCAATTCTAACACGAATCGTCAGACATATATAGAGTTATAGAATACCAGCAGCTCATGTTTTAGCTGCCTTTACTTCCTAATAGGAAACTGATTGGTGCAAACGAACTGTGGTACAGACACAAGCGCAAAGTTTAAAGCCTGGCAAGATGGATTTTTGTGATCTTGCGAGTCAAGCTGCCTAGCAAGGTTAAGCAGCAATGGCAGCTTGCTTTAGCTGGAGCTTCTGGCACCGTGATAGCAATCACAGTGCCAGAATCTCAGTGGCTAATCCTCCCATTCGTCATCCTAACTCTTTCATCTCCCGTCTTTAAGTTCCTACCTGTCTACGCAAACAGATCATGGATGGTAATAGATCTTGCATTCTTTATCATGCCTTTTTTTCACAAACCACCTTGTTCCTTCACGGACACCTTTTCCTGAAAGCTTATTCACACAGAGTTTGCATATGCTTTCTCTCTATTCACAATTTCCCATTCACTGGCAGGAAAATGACAATAACACGGCCACTATTCTAAATCCAGCAGCCTTACCATGCTCCCCATGTGATGCCCTGTCTCATCCAGCTTTCCTACTCCAATCCTGCCCACACTTAGTCAAGCATCAAGCCCGCTGGTTTTCTCTGACCTTGAGGTTCCACTGTCTGCAGAGAACACATAGGGCCTCCCCATATCCCTCGAGTTTCTAGGAATCACTCTTGACACAATCTGTTTTGTGCTTCACTCTGAATCGAAAAGCTCAGCCAAATCACCTTTCTAATCTCCTATTCCTCCTCGCCCCATGCTGCATCAAACGGCCAAAGGTCAACATGTACTGTATATTGTCTGCTACATAGCAGAAGGGAGTTATAATCTCTGTTTCACTTTACAACCTGTTGTAATGTGACACAAAATCAACCTTGTACCTTGCACCTTGTTACCATGGAGGCATTAGCTTCTCCAAACTCCTAGCTGGCATTCCCAGCCGGGCCTCTAACCATCCACAGATAACCTTACTAATCAGAGGACTTCTACATCAAGAGCCAAAATCCTCACTATGTTCCTCTTACAGCAGACTTGCTATCAGTCTGCATCCAACCCTTTAGAGATCCTTGCAAATTACTGGCAGTCACATAAATCACAGAGTTCTCTTGATTTTCAAGCGTCTACTCAATTCTGGTTCCACCAGCACTTCTGCCACGTACTCTCCTTGTCAGGCATTTCTATTGTTTCTATTACTTTGGACACTCCTTCATGATAGGGGCTGCCACCTGGATATCCACAATGGCATTCCCGAGCACTTAATACAGGTAATGGGCTATTGGTCATACCAAGCGTAACACTGCTACATTCCTTCAAATCTAAAAGATGGAAACTTTTGGGGGTCCGTCATGCCCAGGTGCTACAGAGGATTTCCCACCTAAGCTTCGCCACAACACAGTAGCAAACCAAAGCTGTACAGTGACTCCAAGCCCCGCACACAATTTTTATGTTTCATCAGTAAGTCATTTAAGTACTCTGCTGAATAAATAGTCTGTTGATGGTGTGGTCCTCACTAGTAAATGTTAATTCTCCTGTCAGTGCCCTTGTTCAAGCCACTGGCTTAGAACTGGAGTTGGTCCCCGGACTATGCTATGTTTCTGGCCACTGCCTCTAGTCATTAGGATGGGTTTAATGCATTGTCCTGTGTATGATTGTGTATATCACGATAAACTTTTTTGATTTGATTTGATAAGTACCTAAATGCTAACATTTGTCTCTCTGTTGATGGTTAAGCATTTTGTATTTATGTTGCTTATGTGAGATAACTTTTGTGAGTAAGTTTATGTTCACACGTGTGTGTTAGTGTTTGTACCAGACAACAGCTCTGCCCTCACCTGTGGCTGAAGCCACCCTGTCTCTGCACAGTGAGGGTCAGCGGGCTGTTCCCCGTGCGTCTCTGATGTCATCACCACTCCCCCACAGAGCGGGGCTGCATGATTTTGTCTGCAGGGTGCTGATTGTTGTAGCATCCTCCCTTTCTCATCTTCCTCCTCCTTCTCCTCCTCCTCTTACCCCTGTGCATCCCCCACACCATCCCTCCTCCATCTTTGACTCCCCATGGCGACAGTTTGAGTTGACATTTCCAGTATATGCCTAAGAGCTGTCAGCAGGACATTGTCCTTTTTCATACAGGTTGGACCAAAGAGACCACTTATGTGTGCAGTTTAGTCAACATAGAGGATCGCATTTACAAGAAAAGTAATATTCTGATTTTATGTATTATTGTCAAAGTTAGATAATGTAAAAATATGATATGATTAAACTGAAATGAATGATATACTTACAGTATGTTATGAAGATCATTCATTGTTGATAAAACCCTAATTGCTGTGTAGTGCAGAGATGCAAATCTGTTCAACCACAAATGAAAAGAGATGAATTTATATAATATTATATAAAAAACACAGTATTTCTTTAAACATCATTTGTGGATGATCTTCTTTTCCTTCTTGGCTGCTGATTTCAAACTGCCCCCTCTGTGTTGTTTCTTTCTCTTTTTTCTATTCCCCTCTTCCCTCCCATCTTCCTCTCCCATGGGTTGTTTGATTGATATAAAATGCATTGCTTTTGAATCTTTAATTCTCATTAAACCAAAGTGTTCAAGGCCTGTATAATGGCTAGCAAATTCAGAATTGCCATCAATTATCTCTCTAGACCTCTCATTAGAGATTCTGGCCACAGTTTTGGGCAGCTTCTGCTGCTGCTGCTGCTGCTGTCCCCGACAGGACGCTGGCAGGTCCGCCTCCACTAATAAGAGAAAAGTGCAAAGTCATATAGAGGGGGAGAGGGAGTACCTCACAGTTCCTCTCTTTTTCTCTCATTTTTATCTCTCTCTCAGTTGGTGTTAAAGCTGTTACATTACACAGGCAAAGGGATTTGCAAAGGATAATAGCGGTTATGAGCTATTAAAGATATTCAGAATATAGCAACAGACCCATCATGACATGCACTGCAGATGTAACAGATATTTGTCTTTAAAGTGTGCCAGTGTAGCTTCTAATAAAAAATCAGTATAACCAATAGTTATATTTAGAATCTTAAGGATGTAAATGTGCTTGTCATACCCAATTGATGCTTCCTAAAACCAAATATTCTCTTAGATCAACTGCCTCTGAGTGAAGTGATTCCCCTTCTCTTCACTGAAGTGAGATAAGGCAGGTCGCATAATTCATGATAAAAGTTGCCTCTTGCCTTTTTGTGACATGTGACAGAAACTTTCACTCCTCAGTCTGAGAGTTTTGGAGTGGACATAGTTGATGCATCCATTGAGTTACCTGATTAACTTGATAATCCGCGGTAGGGGACTCCCTCTGCAGACTTCTGGACACTTTTGGTCCTTATGGGAAATGATTCATTAAGGTGGGTGGAGAACGTTTGCCTTGATTTTGCTTCGGGGACTGTAGAGCCTCTCAAAATTCAGATTAGAATCATTACTTTGCTATATGTACAATGAAAGAAACACACAAATTTGTACTCTTTATGTCTGTTACACACACAAACACACCACATTGTGTTTGCCAAGCCCAATCAACAGGACCCCCGGGGAGCAAGAAGGGGAGAACCAAATTCAATCAAGCTATTGATTTGAGGGTGTGTTTGAAAATGGAAGGGAAGTGTGTATGTGGTTGCATGTGTGTATCCTCACACTCAACACCATGTCAAGGCCCTCTTTTGTCTAAAACAACCCTACAAGTACTTCTATTTTAAGGACTATCAGCAGCTAGTACGGTTGCAGCTGGAGAGCTCTCTTGCTTTCTGTACTGCAGCTGCACAGTTACAACCTCAAGCAACATCCTCCAAGACACCGTATGAGTTAAACTAAGGCTGACACGCTTAAACCCAAGCTTTGCTGAATATCAGCATTATTACAAAGCATCGCTGTGAGGGCCTCATTTACAGTAGTCCACCCTCATGTCATAGACACTAAAGGGGACATATGGACAAATATGAACAGACAGCTGGTTTTCTGAACCTGCAGGATTGGTATTGTGATATGCTGTGTGTTCTTTTACGACAGCCTGTCTGCTGCTGTTTGTTTCAGATACAGAACGGTTGCTTGATCCATTTGGTGTTTTGGAGCCTCCAAACTAAAGCATGTTTTCTGATTGAACACACTTTCTGTATTTGCCCCCAAGTCAGTACATACCTGACCTGTACACATTTATGCAAATCTGACGCTAACTTTAACTGACAGTTTACGATTAGCCATCACTGCGACTCCTGTCCGACAGGACATCTGTACTGATGCATAAAACAGAGCAATAAAATTCCTTGTTACAACACAACACCATGTCTGGGCACAGGGGGTATGATGATTGTAGGCAGAAAGTGTGTCATGACAAATGGTATGCCCCCTGTAATGAGACAGCAGTTTATGTATGGAGGAAGGGGAGGAAATGATCTCTTTTTAGTAGTGTGCAGGTGGTGTGATAAATCTCCCACCCCGGTGGCCATTTTAAGAGCAGCTTGGCCTGTTTTTGCAGACCCTCCAGACTTGGCTCTCTGTGGAGAAAGAGACAGCGACCATCCTAGTAATCACTTTACTCCCCTATATTTACTACATAAATATACCAAACTGCTGTTCAGGTCTTGCTACAGTCTGGCACATTTTACTGCCAGAAAAATTCGACTGTTGCTATTGAGAACAAGAGCAGGAGTGATTTGCATGATGGATTTTTTGGGTCCTGTTTCCTTTGAAAAATTCACTTTCTGGGGGATATATATTAAATAAACTGTAAGTAGCCAATCAGAGAGGCCACAGAATGAAATGACAGTTATTTGAATCAACACTGACATTCATTTTAAAGGAATTATTCAACATTTAGGGAAATAGGCTGATATTAAATAATAAGTTAAATGTTAAATGAGAAGATGTGTGTTAAAGCAACATTATGTAAAATTTGACAATGTGGTCGAAATGATGCCCTACCATTTTAGAGTGTATTTCACTGCTGCCCTAAATAAGGCCAGCTGTACATGTGCATTTGTTATGATTCCATTACTTATGATCAAAAAATAGCAAGTCGACAACTTTGCTAACACAGCCAAACATCAAGCAAGTACAGCAACACAAGCAATTACTTACTACTCCAACTGTGTACACAGAAAGAATACCAGTCTTGTAGCCATGTATTTCACGGCAGCCTTTTGCTTGGTCACTCTCTTTTTCTCTTCATAGCTTCCTCCGTCAACTCTCTTTGCCTTTGCTAATGACTATGACTATATCGGTGACCGATGTAAGAGTACGTACAGTAACATTACTAATGTCCGAGTGTATTGCTAACATCAACACAAGACTTGTAGCTTGTGGCTAAACCTCTGTCTGCAAAACCTCTGGCAGATGTTGCTCGATTCGACAACTTTGCTAACACAGGTGAACACAGACCTGCCAACTCTCACGCATTAAGCGTGAGATTCACGCATTTAACACTTTTCATACGCTCTCATGCTACACATTGATTTTCTCACACAGTGAAAAACAAATGAATAACTTATAACATGGACTCGCGGCACAAATCAACTCCACCCAGCTGATGCGACACCAGCGTACGTCGTGATAGTAATCAAGTGAATGTGTGTCACAAACAGTGACAGAGTTCATGCTTTTGCACTTTATCGGAGGGGCTGAAGTCAACATTTGTGTGGATTTGTGTTTTCATTTAGTTTTCCACCGCCTTGTCTCATCCATACAGTCTCAAACGGTTCTGTGTCTGTCAGACAGTTTGAAGGGGATACTACAATATTAGCAGAGCAACATAGGCTAATGCACAGTAGAGTAGCAGAGTAGGCCTATAGGGCAAGTAGACTTTTAAAAAGTATTTTAAATTTTAATTAAATGATGATGTAACTTTTTTCTTGTCATGTCAGAGAACACAGATATGTGGGATATATTTTGAATGTGCAGAACGTTTTGAACATGAGCAGCAAACTTGCTAAAACACAGAAGCTGTTAAAGTCCTGGAGTTTGTACTTAATTTATCATTGACATGAAAAGGTGCCACATTAAAGACATTTCTTCAACAACAACAAAAGACACAAAAGAGGAGGGAAGACTAAAAGCTGTGTTTACTCAGCAGGGATGATATTTAATGAGAAAAGTTAATCTCCTGAAGAATGCATATCTGAAAGCAATACAGAATTTATGTATATATTCTATTATATTTTTATATTTGAATTGTCACCTGCTGCCTGAATTTTGTGTTTCCCTTTGCATAAATAAATACATTTTCACCATAAATGCAGAAAATGCAGAAAAGGCCGAAATTGGAAACCTACTCTCTTGCATTTTAACAAAAAATTTACTCCTTAATTTCACTAGAATGCAAGAATATAACACTCACTGGGATGACACACATTTTCTCGGGGGACACGTTTTCAGATACCTGGCTAGGTTTGGTTTCCCAATTTAAGCTATGATGTCTGGAGGTTAGCAAGTATGCTAATAAACCATACTTGAATTGAATAGAATATAGTGGGAATGAACAAAAAGACAACATCTTAACTAGTCACATTTAGAGGTGCTGGTAGGGATGTTTTTGAACATTGGACAGAGCCAGGCTAGCTGTTTCCACCTGTTTCCAGTCTTTACACTAACCTAAGTTAATCTGATTACCTCCTAACTCTGGCTCCATAATTATTGCACAGATATGAGAGTGGCATTGATCTTTCAATCTAACTCTCGGAAATGTTGAACTATTCTTTTAAAAAAAAAAGCACACAGTGGCGCACCCCCATGACTTGGGGGTTGGTACATGAAATTGAGACATGAACTGTATAGTCCATGGTTGCATCTCTCTCTCTTTCATTCAAACGCTTGTTCAAATCAGCCTTGTTCACTGTTTTATGCTGGATACATTTCATTATTTAACACCCTAAATATTCTGCTACTGAGAGTTTTGGAGCTGACAGAGTTGATGCACGGTCAACTGATGAACCATTAACTCAGTAATTCTGAATTGCATTGAGTTACCAGATTAATTGGATGTATCAGCTGTGGGCGACTTCCTCTGCTGACTGTCACAGAATTTCGGACAGTTTTGGACCTTACGGGAAGCGATTCGTCAAGATGGGCGGCTCACTGCCAGTGTGCTGTCAAGATGACATGATGTGACCTTGGCATTTGACCCCTGATGTGAAGATCACTTTTCCAATGCTGTTAATTCAAATTGGTTTCTCACAAACACTTATCAAATATGACTACATCTTTATTTGATAGGCTGCATGTTAAGTAGGAAGCTGCTGACGCTGGTTCCACAGATGTCCCAGTAAAACAGTTGTCACTGAAAATAAAACTGTCATCCACATAAGCTACAGCTACAGTTACAGCTTAGCTATTTATTTCTAGGTGAAGGAACAATGTAATTTGCCTGCATGCATTGATTTACAAGGAATCATAGGCATGGCACTGTATGTTAGTCCAATTCTCTTGTTTACCTCTTTAGACTGGACACAAGGGGAAATCAATAGCGCTCTCTGACAGGTCAGTAAACAGCCTCTATCCAATATTTACTGGTGTCGAGGTTGAGCAGCCCTCCTCTTGCTACTGTCTCCATCTAACCCACCTGCATTTAGATTTCTGCTCAAGCCGAGTCACTTCATCACTGGGCTTCCTTGCTGACATATCCCTCCTTCTCCTCCTGCCACTATCGCCCATCAGGGTGGCAGGGTCTTTAATCGATGTCTAGCCAAATAGGTCCTAGAAAAGGCCATAGCCTGGGCTGTTGACACTGCGTGACAAAATGATAAAGCTCCTTGTGGGAGATAAGTGGAGGCAGGGAGGCTAGCAGAGACAAGGACGAGACAGCAGGCATAATGAGAGATCTGGGGCCTATATACTTTATGTACAACAGTTAATGTGTACATGAATGCATGTGTGTACCACCCATGTACCATCAAAACTCTATAACTAAACACAGATGAAGCTCCTATTTAGGGGTTGAGTCACTCCCCCAAAAAGAAGTTTAGGAGTATTATGTATGGTTAAACCAACAATCAAAAAAATCCTCCCTGCTGAATATAATGTCTATGTTAAGGGATAAGACTGTTCTTTAAGGTTCTGATTATTTTTAGGATCCGCATTCATTGCTGTCAGTGCTCATTTTCATGTTTAAATGCTGACATTCCTTTTTGTCAGAACTGTAATATGATCAGTTATCGCCAGCTTCATAATCTCGCCTTAGTTAGGTCTACATCATGTCAAAGCCTCCCTGTTTTATTTTTATTTCATAATGCATAGTTGTGTGCATCGGTGTCAACATCATGTCACTGTCTGCTTAATGTCAATCAAAAGGAATACATAGAAGTTTTTACCAGGAAAGAATCCCGTTGAAACCATGTTGCCCAACAAACAAACATATGTCTCACTTGAGGCAGTGATGTTGTCAGGACAGCTGCTTAACAGCTAGGTGCCATACTATGAGCAACTGTAATCAGAGCCCTATGATGTAGGCACACACCAGTCAAGTTTTGATATGACACAGATGAAATATGAATTGGTGTTACCATGACCAGTTAGAGATTTGAGGTTTGTTCACAATATATTATATGTGGTTATGACACCTCCCTTGTCGGTGACTTGTTTCCTTATCCTTTTTAGATCTTTAAAATCTCCTGATTAAATAAACTGCTAAAATGTGTCCAAACTGATTTGTATCAAACAAGGAGCTTGATTGCTAACTTTATTAACTAAATCAGCAATAACAAGACTAAGAGCCTACAGCCATGCTAGCGGTTCTGTGAAGTTAAATGCTCATATCAGCATACGAACATGCTCACAATGATTATGCTAACATGCCAATGTTTAACAGGTATGATGTTTACCATATTCAGCATCTTAGTTTGATGTGTTAGCATGCAAACATAATTAGCACTAAACAGAAAATACAGCTGAGGAAGATGGGAATGTTATTTTTGCAGGTATTGTTCATAAACTACAGTACTGGACAAAATGAAATCATACTCTGGTGACCATGGATGTGTTCAGAAATCCATCTAATAATTGTTGAAAATGTCAACCTCATAGTGGTGGAATAGGAAATGTCAGGGGATCACCAAAGTTGGTAGGACGCACTAGGACATACAGTAGTAGGACATACTTTATTGTGTTATTTATCTTTTAGTGCATGGTACAGGTTTGCAAAGCTGGTTCGGGAACATGTACAGCTAAACCAAAGCCGTGTTTACAGGCTTGTCAGGACCCGCCCTACTCTGCTTCTGATTGTCCAGTAGTCCTTGCCTTGGTACTTTGCATGTGCAACTCCCAACAAAGATCAAATACAAGTGAGATGCTTCATTCTGTTGCTAAAACGGAGTGTTCAACACAAAGAGGTGCTGCAGCAAATACCATGTAAACCTATTCTAGTACAACCCCTTAATAAAATTAAGAACCTGAAAATAAGCATAATATAATATGACCACTTTAAGACTTTCCTCTTTGATAAAACTTATAGTTAGGGCTGGCTCAGGTGAGCACTGAACCATCACTTAGTTATGCTACTATCGGTGTAGACTTCCGGGAGACTTCCCATGATGTATTGAGCTCCTCTTGCCTCATGTCCCTCTCCATCTGTACGCATTCTTATCCCATTAATGCATGTTTACTAACTCGACTTCTTCCATTTCTTGTAGTTTTGTGCTTCCTTATCCCTCTATTCTCTCCTTCTGTTGCTTTCTGCAGGTGTTTCTGCCTCCGGAGCTGTAGAGTCTGGATCTGTGGTGGCAAGCCCCCTGCTGCCCCCATGTTCCTGCTCAACATCCACAGCTACAATTCATTTTTTTTTATTATAGTCCATCCATCCATTGTCCATACCCTGTTATCACACTTATGCAGGGTTGCGGGGGTGGCTGGAGCCAATCCCAGCTGACATCCACACCTAAGGGCAATTTAGAGTAACCAATGAACCTAGCCTGCATGTCTTTGGACGGTGGGTGGAAGCTGGAGCACCCGGAGAGAACCCATGCAGACAGACACGGGGAGAAAATGGTATTATAGTCCTATTATTATTATTATTATTATTAGCCGCCACCATTCTGAGTCTAGGTTTTGCTTAATGGTTTCTACCTGTTGAAATTATTTATCATTATGGTGAAAAGCTGCCACAGTCACATTTAAAGTGGTTACTTCCCCAAATAAGATTCAAAGAGGAGGGAAGAATAAATCATGACTCAGCAGGGATGATGTTAAATAAGTTGATCTACAGGAGAAACACATCTGATAGCAGCAGAGAATGACTGAGAGCTGCACTAACTCAGATTCTGTTATAGTTAGGTTATAGATTGTGAATGATCACCTGCCTCCTGAATTTTGTGTTTCTCTTTATATAAATAAAAAAAATAATAATGTACTGTAATAAACTGGTGCAGAAAAATTCATCAGAATGCAGGAAATAAAGTGTTTTCACATAATTCAGCATTAAAGATTTCTTAAAAATAGTGTTAAAATCTCATCTCGTCTCCATCTTGTGAACCCATTCTTGAATCTTGTCTTATCTTGTGAGTCAAGTGTCTTTACACTAACCTTAAGTGTCTTATCACATTAGTAATTAATATTATAACCTGCTCTGTATGTAAAGTGCAATGTAATAACTTCTGCTGCATCTACCAAGTAGATGTTGAGCTATACAGTATCACTGCATATGTGAACCTGATCGTGGTCAAGTCAGAATGAGTCATTCTTTGAGAACAAAATGTCATGGCAATCCATTACATAGTTGTTAAGATATTTCAGCCTGTACCAGTAGTAAACCTACAGGTTGTCTTTGCCATTCTACACTGTAAAAAAATCTGTAATTTTAAAGTTTTATTCCTTTTTATTTCACAGTTTTTTTCCTGTATTTTTGAAATACATGAAAATATCAAACAATTGCAAAAATAAACTGTGATTTTACATGTCTAATGTAAAATAAACTGAAAAACCTGTAGCTATGATTAACCATAACATTTGTTAAAGAAACTTGTAACTTGACATAGATTTTCTTGTTGATTGACAAATATCTCCTTTAATTATGGATATTTGGAAAATAAAAATGTTATTTTAATCAGTATATAGTGTCTACAAGTATTGTTAAACTGCCGAAACACAATTTTTATCATTGAAAACAGCCATAATTACTGTAATTGTACAGCTTTTGACTTTTATTATAATTCTTAGATTACAAGTTAGATTAGCATAGTATATAATTGCCCCAAAGTGGTAAAATTACAGAAAGGTAATATTTAATTTATTGTCAAATGACAGGCGTTCACACCTTTTAATGGGGTTAAAAAAGAAAACTTCCTGTAAAATTACGGGTTTGTGATCAAAAATTAATTTTAATGCCATTTTACAGATACTTGATTGAAGAGTCTTAGCTATAGGTGGATTATCAAAACCTAAAGTACATATTTAAATCCTGTTTTTTCATAATTAAAAATTACCACATGTTCACATATATCCATTTATCCTAGAGACCAGAAACCCATTTTGAGTAATCTTGTACTAGGGTTATTTATGACAGTTTCAGACTTAATTAAATTTAGCAAAGTCAGACATTTAGCTGATGCTGTTAAGCGACTTACAATTGAGGTTGCACGCCTCTGGAGCAAGTAGGGTTTAAGTGTCTTGCTGCAGTCGGGGATTGAACCTGGGTCTCTCACACCAAAGGTACATGTCATATCCATTGCACCATCATCACCCCACAGAGCTTAAGTAACACCACAATACAAATCCCCACATCTGATACTATTTATAGACCATTTATTCAGTTTCATGCTCACAACAAATAAGCCACACAAGTCAAACATTTCAGTGTAAAGAATTGTTCTCCTGAAACAAAAGTAGTTTAGTTTTTATTTACCTTATTGATGACATTTTCAGATCTATTTATTAGAAACCTAATTGGGTCAACATGAAGAATATTTTGGATACTGTTAGACACAGCTCCAAGATTAAAGTGCAATCTGAATGTAAAGTAATTGGAAAAATCTTAAAATGCTGCCATTTTGCTTTGATAGGACTGTACAGAGACATGAAAGGCAAAGGAGAGGGTAAAATGGTGGTTTTTCATACAGTGAACTTAATGCACAATCCAAAGACTTCTTCCCTGGTTTCAATATGATATTTCATGACTTTCTAAAGCCAGTTTTTGTATCTGGTAAATGTTGTTACGGCTGTATGTGTTTCTCTGCATCCTTGTTCCTTTTCTGTCCTTTAGTTCTGCCCCAGGAGTGCTACAGCTGATTGCTGAATTAGGTCCAACTGGCCTTGCAAGGCAGTGCACAACTGTGTGCACGGGAGTTGGGGAAGTCCAAAATTTCTAAATGAAGTTGGTGTACAAAAAAGATGCAAATATATGCAAGTAGAAAGACAAGTGCGAATGTGAAGTTTTTCTTGGCAGTCCAAATAAATCCATTTGTTTGCAAGTTTTTGGTACGCAAGCCAAAAGTACATTTTCAGATTCGACTGACTTTGCACAACAATACCTCTGGATGACCTAAAGAAACCACATGGGTTCTTAGCTCAATTGGAAAACATAAACAACGGCAAACAAAATCAACAGTATATCTATCCAAGGTCTGCAAGACATTAAGTTTCCCTTAATAATTGGTATGGTGACCACATTCTGGAAATGTGTCAGTCCGTAGCCCTCTCCACAGAATTGGGTAAGAATTCAAGTGTGGTGGCTACATGGCTGCAAATATGACAGAGCAGATAACCACTCCCCCTCCACCACCAGCTCTTCCATTAAGTGTGAGCAATAAGCAAAAGGCAGATGATCTACACTAGCTTGCCGTTCCTTACATCCAAAGAGCTTGACAGCATTTGATTTACAATATAACTGCATTGATAAATAGGACTGTGTGATCTGACGGTATACACATTGCCAAAAGTATTGGGACACTCCTTCCGAATCATTGAATTCAGATGTTCCAATCACTTCCATGGCCACAGGTGTATAAAATCAAGCACCTAGGCATGTGCACTGTTGCATCTCCTCCACCGGTGATCGGATGGGCCGCTGGGCCTGATTGGCGGCCATCATCCCGGTCAAAAACCTCCGCTTCCCGATGTAGGATCCTGAAGGAGGCTGTGCTCAGATGCTCCGGTGAATCCTGAACCATCCCTTAGTTATGCTGCTATAGGCCTAGACCGCCGGGGGATTTCCCATGATGCACTGAGCTCCTCTCTCCTCTACTTTCTCTCCCTCTCTACGCAACCTCATCCCATTAATGCATGTTACTAACTCAACTTCTCCCCTAGTCTTGTGCTTTCTCGTCCCTCTCCTCTCTCCTCCTCTTTCCTGCAGGTGTTTCTGGTTCTGGAGCTGTGGAGTCTGGATCTGTGGTTGCGAGTCACCTGCTGCCCCCGTGTTCCTGCTCAACACCCTCTGCTACAACTATTGTTACTAGTCCTATTGTTATTATAATCATTAACATTACGATTATTATCATCAACACTACTATAAATATCTGTACCATTTTTCATTTAGTCTATAGCAACATTACCTTTACTGTCTGTACCTCTGTGTGTATATTGTGTAGGCTGCCTCCCTCCCCTCTCTCTCCTTCCATCCCTCTCTCTTTCTCTCTTTTCCTCTCTCTCTCCTTCACCCCAACCGGTCGAGGCAGATGGCCGCCCACCCTGAGCCATGGTTCTGCCTCTTAAAAGGAAGTTTTTCCTTGTCTCTGTCGCCTAGTGCTTGCTCTTGGTGGGAATTGTTGGGCTTCTGTAAATAACATCACAGAGTACGGTCTAGACCTTCTCTTTTATGAAAAGCACTGTGAGATATCTGTTGTTGTGATTTGGCGCTATATAAATAAAACTGAATTGAATTGACTGTGGATCAGCTGGTAAACCCAACCCCTCTTTGTGCCTCAGCTGGAAGTAATGATGACCTTGAATTGTTTTTATCTTATTTTACCAATAAGGTGGTGTCAATCACAGCCTCTATTACCCCCACGGCCTCTTCCTCAGAGGTCTCTCACCAGCAACAAGAGAGTTTTAACCAGTTTTATCCCTTCGACTTGTCTGAGCCCTTAAAAACAGTACCACAAATGAGAGTGTCCTCCAGCCCACCTGATGTAATACCTACAAAGTTTTTACTGAAAGTAATGGACTCTGTTGGGCCCCATTTGATCTCTGTTTTCAACAGCTCCCTATCTACTGGTTGTGTCCCTGATTATTTTAAAACGGCTTGCGCGAACCCACTTTTATAGAAACCTGGTTTAGATCCCTCCCTCCCACAAAATTTTAGACCAATTTTAAAACTGCCTTTCATTGCAAATATTTTAGAAAGAATTGTGTCCAAACAACTGCACACTGTACAGGAAAATAACAAATTATTTGAAAAGTTTCAATCTGGTTTCAGGAAGTACCACAGCACTAAGACTGCCCTGCCAAAAGTAACCAATGACCTTATAATGTCTGTGCTCAGTCCTGGTACTCCTGGACCTTAGCGCTGCTTTTGACACCATTGATCACAACATCATGTTAGACAGACTGAGGCACTGGGTGGGGATCTCTGGTACTGCCCTAGAATGGTTTTCATCCTACCTGTCAAATAGGAAGTTTTGCGTGTCTGTAAACAACTATGTCTCTTCGTTCTGTCCAGTTAAATATGGTGTGCCTCAGGGGTCGGTCTAAGGACCCATTTTGTTTTCCTTGTATCTGCTTCCCCTTGGACATATTATCCATAAACATGATGTTTTTTTCATATTTATGCTGATGACACACAAATGTACTTGCCCGTCAGATCCACAGACCCTGAGTTCACTTAACAACTGCCTTTGTGAAGTTAAAAATTGGATGTCAAATAATTTCCTCCAGCTGAACACAGACAAAACAAAACTCCTGGTCATTGGGTCCATTGGGCAGTATTTGTTTTGCCATCTGCTGGTTCCCTAGTAAATCACATTAAGCCTGTTGCAAAGAACCTTGGTGTTTGGTTTGATGGTAATTTAAATTTTGAGTAGCACACCACAAAGCTTGTTCAATCATGTTTTTATAACGTAGAAATATAGCAAAAATTTGATCTATGTTAACATTTTACATGCCTTCCTCTCATCACGCCTGGATTATTGCAACAGGCTTTTCACTTGTTTTACCCAAACCTCTACTGATTGACTCCAGACTGTCCAGAACTCAGCTGCCAGGCTTTTAACCAGAACAAAGAAATATGACCACATTACCTCTATTTTAGCTTCATTACACTGGCTCCCAGTATGTTTTAGAATTGACTTTAAAATTTTATTGATTACTTTTAAAGCTCTTCATGGCCTCTCGCCTTGTTATATTTCTGACCTTTAGGTCCCATACACACCAGCATGTACCTTGAGATCCTCGGGAAGAGGTCTGTTGTCTGTTCCAGAGTCTCGACTGAAAACTAAAGGGGACAGAGCGTTTGCTGTCAGGGCCCCGAGGCTCTGGAACAGCCTGCCCGAGGAAATCAGGTCGGCTGAGTCAGTAAACTCTTTTAAGTACCTTCTTAAAACATACTTTTATAGGAGAGCCTTTCCCAATCTTTTTTTTACTTTATTTTATCCTTATTTTATTCTATTTTACTTATTTTATATTTATCTTAAACGTGTATTTTAGTCTTTTCAATGTTTTCTTGCTTTTATCTTGTATTGTTTTTGTATTATTGTCTTTTGGGTATTATTGTCTTTACACTTGTTAAAGCACTTTGTAACTTGTTTTTGAAAAGTGCTCTACAAATAAAGATTATTATTATTATTATTATTATTATTATAATGCTTCAGCATACCTTGACATTTTGGACAATTTCATGCTCCCAGGTTTGTGGAAACAGTTTGGGAATGGCCCCTTCCTGTTCCAACATGACTGCGCACCAGTGCAGAAAGCAAGGTCCATAAAGACATGGATAAGCGAGTTTGGTGTGGAGAACTTGACTGGTCTGCACAGTCCTAACCCCAACCCGATAGAACACCTTTGGGCTGAATTAGAGCGGAAACTGCGAGCCAGGCCTTCTCATCCAACATCTGTCCCTGACCTCACAAATGCGCTTCTAGAAGAATGGTCCAAAAGTCCAATGAACACACAGACACACAGCTGATTACCAGTTTTAGAACAGTATTTTGACATTTTTATTAAAGGAAAATCTAGTATTTGCGGGTGTTTACAATATATATTGATTTTTATGTGAAATTATATAATAAAACTAAATTAAAAGCAGCACTCTACTATAAATTTTAAGCCTGATTATTTGTATTATAGCAGTGTTCAACTATATTTAAAGGTAATTTAATATTTTTTACAGGTGTATATGTTCTTAATTAAACAATAAAAGCCCCAAAACTTCTACAAGATGTTATGTAAAATTAAGGTTAGAGACTCATTATAGAATATTACCATATTTTTACGAGTGGGTTATTTACTGTTATTTTACGGTATTTTTCTGGCGCCCCAGCTGCTGGAATATTACCGTATTTTTACGAGTGGGTTATTTACTGTTATTTACGATATTTTTCTGGCGCCCCAGCTGCCCGAATATTTCCGTTTTTTCACTTCTTTTTTTTTAACAGTGTAAGAGGCTCGCAGCAAGCCAGGTTAAAAACCCTCTAGTGGTTTACCAGAACTGTTACTGTCAAGCAGCTGCAGAATGTGATGTGTTTGTATTTGTAGTGTTTGTGAAGCAGAAAAGAGTAAATCAAGAACATTGTGAAGCTCTTACATTACATTACAGTATCTGAAGGAAAGAACGAGTCCATAGAAATGAAACGTCCAAACATTTCCAATGATATACAGCAGCTTAACCATCAGTTAATGCTGAACTTTTAAAATTAGCCCCTTGTCTCTTGTCAACCGCATGACCACACATGTTGAGCCCAGAGGCGGAAAGAGTACAAAAATATTCTACTTAAGTAAAATTACAATAACTTGATGAACTTTTACTTAAGTACAAGCAAAATTACCAGTATAAAAATCTACTCAAAAGTAAAAAGTAGGTAATTTCAAATTTACTCAGAGTAAAAGTTTTTAACCTCTTAAAATAACTTATTTTTATTGAGTTAATATCTTATTTAGAAGTATTATACATATTTAATTAAATTGAAGTCTTTTGTGATTTGATAAGGGAACAAAGCGATATGGCACTTTCAATTTTAGTTTGTTTGTCAGATCATTTGCCAAATCAATGGGGAAAAACATTTTACATTATAATGAGTTTGAGAAGTTTGAGAATATTTTTTCTTCATTAAGAAACGGTGGCGGAACAGATTAGACCGTGCACTGGACTGGGGAAACAGGAAACACTGGACAGCATATGAAGTCATATCCCTATTTACATTCAAAAGGTGTTAATTTCAAGGGGATATCATAAGCATTAATAAAAAAAAGTATAACTAGAACTGCAAGCAGTTGTAAGGTGGGTCTAAGCCCCCCGGTGCCCACTGCACCTCTTGCCCCGCGGAGGCCACACGAGTTGACCCGGGTAGCCCGCCGTGGTTTCGGGGGCCCGCAGCGAATAGATGACCAGTTTTAAGTTAAAGGGACTTGCGGTTATGGAGATGTAAAATTAATGTACGTCTAGTGTTATATGATATATGATTAATAGCACAACCTTACAGACCCTCGGGAAGGCATGACACATACGGTCCCCAAGTTTGGTGAAGATTGGACCTCCCAAACCAAAGATACGACATCACTTCCTGTTATCAGCATTTTGCTTAAAAAAGTGTTGGTTAATATTTGGAATATTTTTTTGCATATCTATCTATGGTCAAAATCCCAATGAAATGAGTGGGATTTTCCCACGGTATTTGAGCTTTGATTATAGCGCCACCTTTAAGCCGAATTGCACCAAATTGCAGGTGTCATCAGGGGCCCACGGGGAACAAATGAGCCAAATTTGGTATCAATCAGACAGGTGATTATGGAGATATAAAATGCATGTAAGTAAATGGGATTTTCTCTTTAATCTTTAATCTGCAATAACAGAGCCACCTATGGGCATATTAGGGTCAACTTTGGTGCCTGGAGTCAGGAGGCCATCCTGAAGAATTCAAAATCAACTTTCATGTAAATCCAATTTGTGGTTATAGAGGAATCGTGTTAAATAGCGCCATCTAGGAGCTAATTGCACAAATTTGCAATTGCAATTCACAAATTTGCACAGCCCCTCAGGGGGGCATGCCGCATAAGGTCCTTAAGTTTGGTTTTCATTGGCCATTCCAAACCTAAGATATGACATCACTTTCTGTTTTTAGCGTTTTTTGAAAAAAATTGTTACATTAGAATTGGAACAGTGTTTTGCGTATCAATCTGGGGAGCATAAGCCTTGCATTCGTGGGTTACCAGCCCCACTCAGGCTTGGACCCCTTATAAATAACTAATAAATATACTAATCAACCGTTTTTGACACTATTACGCAGCTGTGCTGTTATTGTGCATGAGACACCTGGTGTTAACAGCACAGCAGATGCCTTTTAATACCACAGGGCACAGTAGTCTGGGGAAGCTAAACAAACTATTGTCGGGATGTTATTGGTATTTTCCCATAATTATGTGAGCAGTCATGATCTGACTTAATGCTGCACACAACATGAGTCTGCGAAAGTGAAAGGAGTTGGTTACCTGGCTGAGCCAGTGGAGGGGTGCAGCCTGTCGCCTGCAGCTCTTTATCTAACAGCTCACTGTGGCTGCTCCTGACTGTTGCATTACTCACTGCAATATTTCAAACTAGTCCGGTGTCAGAAAACTGTTAAAAACTGCCGTCTTGTTATCCAACAAAGGTTAAAATCAAGGGCAACTGGACTTGGTTGAAGATACTGGAAGACGTTTTTAACCGATTAATCGATTTTTACCTTCGTTGGATAACTATGACCTGGATGACAGAGAATCTTCATAGACATCCTGCTGTCTTGTTGTGCAGATGCATTTTTGATGAATGAGAGCGGTCATTATTAATCTCACTTTAAAACAGATTGCATTTTCTGTTGCTACTTCAAAATAAAAGTCTACTTGTGTTTCACCAGTTAAATGCTTTTATTGTGAAGCTGCAGCAACAGGAAATGTTCAGTTTGCATTAGCAGTAACTTAATATGGCATTTCTTCACAGCTTACACTGCATGATAAAGTCATTGTTCTCTTGCACTTGAAGCCAAAGTGGTTGCGAGTTTTTCCGTGCACTTTGCTCAGTATTGGATATTTTTGAAAATGTTTTGAAATACTTTAAAGAGGTGGTATTATGCTCATTTTCAGGTTCAAAATCTTTTTTAGGGGTTGTACCAGAACAGGTTTACATGGTTTAATTTTCAAAAAACACCATATTTTTTGTCATACTGCACATTGCTGCAGCTCCTCTTTTCACCCTGTGTGTTGAAGGCTTCGTTTCAGTTCCCAGGCAGAGTCCCTCGCCATTTTCCAGTCCTGCCTTAAGACCCATCTCTTCTCCTCTGCCTATCCCTAGCTGTTTATTTTATTTATTTATTTTTATTTATTTTTATTTTTGTAATGTTTCTTTATCTGCTCTGTAAAGCGACTTTGAGTCCGTGAAAAGCGCTATACAAATTCAATTTATTATTATTATTATTATTATTATTATTATCTATTTGCCTGTTTCTCTCGTTCCTTGTTCTTAGTAGTTTATGTCTCGTCTTTTATCTTAGCTCTTGGTCCTGTGTTTTAGTTCTTTGCCTTTGTTCCCAGTCCCGTGCTTTGGTTATGTTTTAGTATTTACTTCTTGTTCCTCGTCTGCATTATTTTAGTTTAGTCTGCTCTGTATTCTGTGTCTTAGCTCCTCGTTCTGTGTCTCGGTTCATGTCTTAGTGTTTTGGGTTCTGTCCTGTGTCCAGTATCAGTTATATAGTCTGTTGTGTTTTGTGTTTCACTCATGTCCGTCTCTGTCGGTCACCCGTGTCTGTCTTTTTGGTGTCTTAGTTCCCAGTTCAGTGTTTTACTTAGCTTCAGTCTGTGTTAGTTTAGTGGGGATATGTCTGCTTGTGTCTTTATTAGTTTATACTTATTCCTCTGATCTGTTATGTGTTCAGTAACCTGTCATGTCTGTTCCCTCCAGTATCCCTTCTCCCCTCTGCTCTCTATCTGCCTGCCTCGTTAGCCTCATGTCTGTCACCTGTGTTGCTCCCGCCCTGCTCGTTAGTGTATATATATATATATATATATACACACGCACACACACACACGCACACGCGCGCACACAGTGTTTCTGTCTAGTCTTTGTCCGGTCATTGTCGCGTGTAGACGCTCTGTCATGTGTAAGCTCTGTGCCTGTCTTGTCTCTGCCCTGTCTGTCTTGGGTCTTCACCTGTCTTTGGATTTCTGTTTGGATAACCTGATTTTGGACTCTGTTGATCAGCCACTCTGCCTGTAAGTGTGCTCGCCTTTAGTTTGTATTAAACCCCTTTGAACTGTACCTCCTCTGCCTTGCGTCCTGCGTTTGGGTCCGCCAACCTGCCTCTCCACACCACAACCCCTGACAGCCTGGAGGGTAGCTAGTGTTTGGAAGGGAAAGGACATGTGTGTGCTGCAGCTCAGTGTTTTTCCACCAGTGTTTTTGAGGGTGTGTCGGACTAGCTGCTTGGCGAGCGTTATATGACGTGCATTTTGCTTTCATCACTGTGTCATCACAATGATGAAAGGGAAACGGCTGGACTACAAACAAGCTGTTTTCAGGCAGTTCAGAGCAGTGTTTTCTTTGGGAGATGAGAACTCCCTTTGGGGTGGACTTTTCACTTTGCAAACCTATTACATGCACAAAAAAGAGAGGGGGGGGGAAGGTAAAAAGCATAATACCACCTCACTTTTTAACATACATACTTAAGTAGAGATATATATATATATATATATATATATATATATATGTATATATATATATATATATATATATATATATATATATATATATATATATAT
>NC_060153.1:24189604-24195086 GCF_021292245.1 Micropterus dolomieu
CTCTCATTCTCAACAATCGGTGTTAAGATTTTACAAGTGACATGCAGACTTGCTGTGACTATATATATATATATATATATATATATATATATATATATATATGTATATAAGGTTCAAAGGCCAAGTGAGAAGAAAACAGAAAGGGACAAGGCAAGCAAAAAGCCCTTACTCAGACAGAGAAAACACACTGTATTGGGGGAGTTTGAGTGTGAGGATGGAGCATCTGCTCCTGCCCACTGGGCCTCCCAGCTAGTGCAAGCAAACACTCACACACACACACACACACACACACACACACACACACACACACACACACACACACTCTCTGAACCAAACTGCAGCTGATTCTAATGAGGCTGAGGCCTGCTGGGCAGCAGGACGGCTGTTCCAGCCTGTCTCTGGCTCTCTGATTCTTGTCCCAAAGCTCCTCACACGTCATCCACTGTTTCACACCATCCGCACTGTTTTATACTCACTGCTGTTGTCTCCCAGCAATGGCGCTTCAGAGCAAACTCACATTACAGAAACAGACTTGACTAGTCTCGACTACAATACAATAGAAGAAAGGCATTAATTGCTTCCTTCAACTTCAACCATTATTTACCTTTATCAGGACTTCTTGGAGTAAGTGCAATGTTGCACTTATACCATAACTATGATGTGGGTGCAGGGAAATCAGTGGGCTTTTTGAATGGGTTTTTTTCAGTTTGATGACTGAAATAAGGTCTAAAGTTAACACAAACTTCAAGGATAACTTTAATTTTATTTAACCTAGGCACTATTTCCTCATGTTTTTGTGTCAGTGTGACTAATGGGAACAACAATAATTATTTTATCTCTCTGGTCTACCGCTGCCTCGATCGGTTAGTTTGTGTTGTTGCGACTTTGGTGTTTTAAAGGTAGGTAAAAAAAATCACCACAGTCACACAATAACACAAACAAACTAACCAACCGAGGCAGCGGCAGATCAGCAAACCACCATGTTTTGCGAGGTAAAATTGCTGTTTTTATCAATGGAGTCTGGTGGCTTTGATGAGAGCAATACAGTGATTTTGCTCTTTAAAAAAGGTCTATCTCTGCAGGCATCCTTTCCACAATGATGTTAGACACTTGTAATAACATTCTGAGCCAGCCAGTGGCAAAAACAAGCACTTTTTGGAAGTACTTTGATGTGGTGCAACAGCCCGCAAGGATTATAATTTAGCCCTGCCGCGCTGCTGCTGACTGCAGCGCGCTCGTTCAATACTGGACCAATTTCAAAAGATGTTGTTCCAATGAGTCACATTTACACTAAAACATGTTAAAATAAGGTTTAAAAATATTGAAGTTAACCGTTAAGAGATTTTCACGTTTTCTACGTTCTACAAGTAAATACCGCACTCTGGAAGCTTAGTGGGGGTGATGTTGAAGTCATGCTTCCATAATTTGTTTATAGCCTAACGTTTGCCTTTTACTTCGGGCAATTGCATTCTCCATTTGAATTAGAATATTAAACTTGTTTTAAAGTGGACTTTCATCTTAGTAAAACATTCAATCTGTTTTTAAGCCAGAGTTGACAAGAAAAGATTCTGAATAGTGTATTGCACACTAATATCACAAGAGACCAGATGACGTAGCTGATTCTAGGGCCATAGATGTACAGTAAGTGAGTAAGATAATAATATAAGATTTAAAATCTAGCTGGATTTAAAGCTATAACTTTTTATTTTTTCATTAAAATAAAAAACACATTTTTGATAACAAAACAATTTCCGGTCAGCAATGTTTCGGCAGGAGCCATTCAATGTACTTAGATTCAGTAATTACCTTTCTATATAGTAGTTTTTGCAGGAAGTAGTGCTGGATTCAGATTGCTGAATTTTAAGAATTACAACTTTAAGGTCATACTCAACTACAGAGGAGAGTGTTTTAAGGCAGTGGGAGGTAGTGTGAATTGTGCATTGCAAACATATGGTTGGGTTTAGGCACTAAAGCTACTTCTTTAGGTTTAGAAAAACATCATGGTTTGAACTAAAATAAGAACGTTAATCCACAAAGTTATTTTAGGGAGCATGTCGTGCAGTGAAGTGGGTGTGTCATGTAATCTGCGAGAGTGCATATAGACCCTTCTCCTTTGTTTCCGTACAGCCCCATATGGCTGTAAACTCTTCTCTCTCTTCTACCTTAGCTCCCTCTTCATTAAGAAATCAAATATAGCTTTGTTCAACCCATTGGCAGATTGTTTTGTTTGATGCCTGTGGATTTCTCTACAATACAGAATATTCTGCTTGTTCACAGGAGGGGATTTGTTTGCAGTGTTAGGCTAGAAGTTAGCAATGGAGTTAGCAACTAAGGACAATGGCTACTGTCTGGGGAAAGCAAACCACAACATTTTTTATAAATAAATAAATGTTTTTTTCTCACTTCGTTATCCACAATCCTGCAGGCTCACTGATATGTTGCAATGTTCGGTTCACGAGGGCCTCTCCAAATTCATTCAGTCTCATCCAACAGCTAATTCACTCTCTTTTGAGTCTCCTTTCTTTCCACTATCCATTTACTCCAAGTCTCTCTCTGTCTCAGATTCTCTCCATCAACAGGGGGATAAGCCCAAACAAATCTGCCTAAAGCCTTTGCAGGGCTAATGGTCTCATAGCAATGATACCTATTCCCTCTCATTTCAAATGACACTAATGGCATATTGACGTGCATGCAGATTAACAGATTATTGTATTTGTGTGTGTATGCTTCAAGGGGAGTGAACACTCATCATCAGCGTTTATTTTAATCCAACTTCTGAGCATCCTTTATCATTTCAGATCACTCAGAAGGAATCTCAGCATATCCATTTGCCCTCCCACCTCAAATTGCTGTACATTAAAGCATGAGGTGATTCATAAACACTTTATTAAGACCTTTTGATTCATTGTGAACTGACTCATCTTTGAAGGTGCACCATTACAGCTCTGTGAAATCATCATTTTGCAGAGATTATACACAAATTTCCCGATTTATTATTTATTTGGCACATTTTTAATGATTGTCATTTAACAAATATCATATCACTATATTTGCTCTTACAAATACTTCTCCTTTGTCAAACAGCATGGTAGCAGTCCGCTTTTGCAGATGGTTGTTGGGGCTTGGCTATTTTTAAAGTGATAATAAAACCACAGAAAAAGGGGAATGTCAGTGTGGTAAAGCACAGGAGGGGACAAAGTAATCAAAAATATCCCCAAGGAGTCATCTCATCCTTTATTTCAAGCCCTGTAGCTAAACTAATACAGTGAAATGATCTAAGATGGCCCTTTATTTCTCACCCTCATCTTATGGGTGAATACATTTGTGTGTCCGTGTGTGTATGTGCATGAGTGCACCCTTGTGCCTGATCATTGTGAGAAGAAGTACTAAAATGGTACCCTATTGGTTTGAGCATTTTGTCCATAGATTCCCTTTCTGCTGGAGATTAAACTTTGCCAACCTCACACAATGGCACACAATGGAAACATTAGCAAGTAATGCACTGGCATCTTATTGAGTTACCAACCTATCACATGCTGAATTCCTGATTTCCAAATCGTCAGACATAATTTGAACCCATTTAAGCAGATCCTTAGTGAATGTTTTCATTCAGGTTTGAGAATTGGGGAGAAAAAAGATAGTAAGAGAGAGAGAGAGAGAGAGAGAGTTACCATTATCAGAGGCTAACCCAAGCATTTGTGTCTCTTTGCAGTGGGTAAAAAGCTAGACACATCTAGCTGCAGCTTGGTGGTCCAATGTTTTAGTTTTATTGGGTGAAGTTATAATTACATTGTGTGTGTGTGTGTGTGTGTGTGTGTGTGTGTGTGTGTGTGTGTGTGTGTGTGTGTGTGTGTGTGCGTGTACATGCGTGTGCGCGCATGAGATGGATGACTTATTGCTGGCATCATTGATCCGGTAGGGGCAGTCTTCTATTAATTTCATCTTTGACAGAGATAGAGTCATTATGTCAGACATTAGAAATTCACATTTGCTAAGCCAATGTTTTTTTACTACAATATCTTAAAGACTGGCAGACGATTAAGCAGCAAATCATCAACCAAAGGCATTCTTTCTTTGTCAGAGAATACACATTGTACCAGGTGCTGTTTGTGCATCCAATATGCCTCTCAGCAGTGCAGTGAATTCAAATTCACTTCCTTCAGAAGCTCTGTCCAGCTGAGGCTTTCTCTGCCTGCTCTGTCCTAGTTAGCGTCTTAAAAAATATTTCGTACCAGCGAGCGTGATGGGGTTTGCATGTGGGTTTTCTCTGGTGCCTCAGTTTTTCCTCAGATTCTACAGACATGGTCAGGTGATGTTGAGATTTTACACTGCTCACAGGTATGATTGTGAATGTCTGTTTGTTTGTGTGTTGGCCCCTGGCAACACAAGTGAGGTTGTATTCTGCCTTTAATGTGTGTTAAGATAAGCTCTAGACTTTACTCCCTCTGTGTCTATGAAGATTCTCAGTCATCCAGGTCATAGTTATCCAACGAAGGTTAAAATCAAGGGCAACTGGACTTGGTTGATGATACTGGAAGACGTTTCGTCCCTCATCCAAAGGACTTCTTCAGTTCTGACTGACTGCCAGGGAAACTCAGCTATTTGCTGCCATGGGCTCACCGGTATCCCCGATTGTGGCAAACATCTACATGAAAGAAGTGGAGAATAAAGCCCTCAACTCCTTCAGAGGAATAGCACCGAGCCACTGGTACAGATATGTGGACGACACCTGGGTCAAAATTAAAAGCCAGGAAGTGCAAGCCTTCACAGAACACATCAACTCTGTGGACAGTAATATCAAGTTCACACGAGAAGATGTTCACAACAACAGTTTGGCCTTCCTGGACTGCGCTGTACACATTGAAGAGGACAGGAGTCTGCAGATTGGTGTTTACAGAAAACCCACACACACAGACCAATACCTACTCTTCGATTCACACCACCCACTGGAGCATAAGCTAGGGGTCATGAGAACACTGCACCACAGAGCGGAAAACATACCAACAAGCGCCTTGTTGCACTTACAGCCTGTGGATACCCTAAATGGACCTTTGTGAAAACAGCCACAAGATCCAAGAAGAACAAAACTACAGGGGAGGAGGAAAAGAAGGTCAAACGCAACAACATTGTGATTCCATACGTGTCTGGAGTATCAGAGAAACTCAGGAGGATTTTCAACAAACATAACATCCCTGTGTTTTTTAAACCCAAGAACACACTAAGACAGATGCTGGTACACCCCAAAGACCGCACACCCAAACACAAGAAAAGCAATCTAGTGTATGCGGTCCAATGCAGTGAGGAATGCACAGACCTGTATATTGGGGAGACTAAACAACCACTACACAAACGCATGGCTCAACACAGAAGGGCCAACTCCTCAGGTCAAGACTCTGCAGTCTACTTACATCTGAAGGACAGAGGACACTCGTTTGAGGACCACCAGGTGCACATTTTAGACAGAGAAGATGGATGGTTTGAA